>NC_081412.1:29082500-29225000 GCF_030272615.1 Cryptomeria japonica | reverse complement strand
ATAAAAAAATAGTGGTTATGAGAGGTGGCACAACAAGCCAAAATAGGCTGTGTAACTCAACTACCCATGTGAGGTGGAGAGTTACACATGTAGATGAAGTATTTCACCATGTGTCCTCATATAAATCACTCCTATTAACCTAAGCAAGCTTAAATAATATATGTGTAGGAAAAATAAATACCCCCTAACATAAGGAAAATAAAAAACCTACACTAACACCCCCCCTTAAGTGTAGCTTAGGTGGGTGAAAAGATGGGTCCCGCCAAATGAGGCCATGTTAGGTACCCATGTACATAGATTCCCCCCCCCCCCCCCAAAAAAAAAAAGAAGAATCCCCCATTAAGAAGAATAACACCCCCCCCCCCCCTCCCCCCCTTAAATAGAGAGAGAAATAATGAAGGACTAAGAAGCCCCTCCTGAAGTAGACACCTATTGCATCCCAAGAAAAGATCACAAATTAAGGAACATGCTTTCAATGAATGGTTTGGTGAAGATGTCTGTGGTTTGCTTCGATGTAGAACATTACTTAAGATCAATTATGCCTTCCTGAATCAGCTCCCGAATGCAGTGCATATGTATCTCAATGTGTTTGGTCATCTAGTGATGAACTAGATTTCTTGAGATCTGTATAGCACTTTGATTATCACAAAATATGATAGTAGGCTTCCTGACTGGAATACCAAACTCAGTGAGAATATTCTGAAGCCAAATAGCCTTAGTGGTGGCATTAACTGCTCCTCGATACTCAGCCTCTATTGATGAAAGAACAATTGTAGACTACTTCTTTCTCAATCAACAAACTAGACCATAACCAAGTGAGAAGCAATACCCTAAAGTGGACTTGTGATCATGAGAATCTCCTACCCAATCTGAATCCATATATCCCACCAAGTCAATATGCATGTTTGTTGCATACTGAATTCCATAATTGTGAGTACCCTGAATGTAGTGGAGAATCTGCTTAGCTGCTTTCCAATACAGCTCATGTGGCTCCTACATGAATCTAGATACCATTCCCACCGTATATGAAATGCCAGGTTTTGTATGGGTTAAGTAGATGAGACTTCCAACAAGTTGCCTGTATAAGGTGCCATTAACCAAGGGTGAGGAGCACTTAGCCTCAAGTTCGACCCTTGATAAAAATGGAGTAGGTGCAAGCTTACAATCAACCATGCAAAATATGGAGAGCATATCAAGTGCATACTTTGGTTGTCCAAGGAAGATACCTGAAGATAACTGAGTAATATCAATCCCCAAGAAGTAATGCATAAGACCCAAGTTTGACATCATAAATCTATCATGTAGAACAGTTTTCACTACCTTGATGGTGGATGAGTGACTCCCTATGATCAACAAGTCGTCAACATAAAGAACTAGAAATGTGAGAGTAGCATCCTGTTGCAGAATGTAGACACTTGGATCAGAATGGCACTGAGTGAAACCAAATGTCAGAAAGAATGAGTCAATCTTGGCATACCAAGCTTGAGGAGCTTGTTTGCGGCCATAGAGAGACTTTCCAAGTCTACACACAAGTGAAGGATCTTGAACAAACCCTTGTGGTGGCTCCATGTAGATTTCCTCCAGAAGGTCACCATGAATAATTTCACTCTTCACATCCATTTGATGAACTTCCCAACAATGAGATGTAGTTATAGCAAGGACAAGTTAGATGGAATTCATCTTAGCAACTGGAGCAAAAGTCTCAAAGTAATCAACCCCTGAACTTGGGAAAAACCTTTTGCTACAAAGTGAGCCTTATACTTATCAACTGACCCATCTTCTGCAAATTTTGTTTGATAGATCCACTTGCATCGAACAAGTTTCCTTCCCTTAGGAAGAGGAACTAAATCCCATGTGTTTAAAAGCTTCTTGCATTGCAGCATCCCACTCAGGAACACCTGAAGCTTCTCAAAAAGACTGTAGATCAGAAGATGAAGCAATGAAGAGATGTGGAGCCTATTGAAATTGTGACCTACTTTTTCTAGTATCTGATGGATCACTAAGCCATTCTCCTACTAACTCAAATGTTTGTCGAGCCCAAAGAGGCACTGAAGTTGGAGAGTCTAGGGGAGAATCATCAACCTCCGAATGATGACAATGAGAAGAATGTGAATCCTCATCATCATTGTCACCTTCTAAAGTGGAGGAAGAATATTCCTCATCAGGATTAGGAGGATTAAGGTACTTAGAAGAACTATCATCATGAGGCAATGTCTCCAATGTGATAGTTGATGGAGAAGTGGTATGAGAAGAACTAGAAGAACATTCTTCAAAATGAACACTCTTCTCAATGAACAACTCATGTGTAGAGGGATGGAGAAGTCTATAACCTTTGACATCATCTGGATACCCAACAAATATGCAAGGCTTACTCTAAGGATCCATAGCCTTGTGTTTCTCTATTGGAATGTGAGCCCATGCAAGAGAACCAAACACTATGAAATGCTCAACTGTAGGTTTCTGACCAATCCAAGCTTGAAAAGGAATTACCCCATTCATAGCTTTGTGAGGAACTCAATTCTGGATGTAACATGCATAGTTGATAGCCTCTGCCCAATACTAAGGTGCCAAAGACTTGGAGTGAATCATACAATTTTCCATCTCCTTCAAGGATCTATTTTTGCGTTCTATGACACCATTTTGTTGAGGAGTGTATGGAATTGTGTGTTGCATGTTGATACCTTCTGAAGCGCAAAATTGTTCAAACTGATTATTAACATATTCAGCCCCATTATCTGTACGCAAAATCTTGATGAACTTCCTAGATTGTTTCTCTGCAAAATCTTTGAAATCTAGAAAATTCTCAAATACCTCGGGCTTTTGTTTGAGAAAGTAAACCCATGTAAATCTAGAAAATTCATCAATAAATGTCAAGACATATCTAGCCCTGTTGAAAGATGGTTGTGGAAATGGTCGTGCCAAGTCACTATGTACCAACTCCAATAGCTGTGTAGCTCTCCATGATTTGCCTTGATCATACTTCTCCTTGGGATGCTTACCAAGAATACATCCCTAGCAAACTCCATCAGAAAATCGAATAGAAGGTGTATACACCTAAAAATGGTCTAAAGATAATTAATTGAATAAGCAATTATTTAATTAGTCTCCCTCCCCAATTTAATTGAACTCATCAACAATTTGATTAAATCCTCCCTTTTCATCTACTTATTAATAAATCTAAGGATTTATTTAATAGGTTCATTTCAATAATCCCCTTTGATTAATTAATTCAAATTAATTAATTCTTCCCCATCAAAATCATTTCTTCTAATCTCTAATTAATTAAAACAAATCAATTATGAGTTGTTGAAATTAATTAGCCTTTTCTTATTATTAGAATTTTAAATTCAAATTCTCCTAACTTTTAAGCACCTAACCTAACCCCTTCTAAACCTAACCCATTCCATCTAACCACATGTCCCCTTTCCTTGAACACTTTACCCTCTCATGAGCAAAGCTTTGTGACACTTTTCACTAAGTGTTCCCTTTCATCCAACCTCTTCTAAAAGATTTGTGACACTTGTCACTAAGTGTTCCCTTTCATCCAACCTCTTCTAAAAGCTTTGTGACACTTGTCACTAAGTGTTCCCTTTCATCTAACCTCTTCTAGAGGTTTTGTGACACTTATCACTAAGTGTTTCCTTTCATCCAACCTCTTCTAGAAGCCTCTTGACACTTGTCACCATAGAGATGACAGATGTTCCCTTTAATCCAACCTCTTTGCCAACCTCCTCCAATTTCACCATTGATATCTTCAGACTTAATCTTGACCGTTGTTCCTGCCACCTCACCCCTAGCCTTGGAAATCTTATAAATAGACCCCATTTTGGAGAAATAATCATCCCATCTCATTTTCATTCAAGCATTGTTACTATAGGCATATAGCTCTTAGAAAATCATTCTTAGCATTGTTATCATGTTAAATTTTAGCTTAATTGCATCTTCATTCTAGCTTATTTTCTAGAATAATCATGAAATCATGTAGCTTAATTATGTTATCATTGCTAGCTTATGCATCTTCATCATTTAAATCCTCTATTTAAGTGTAGTCAAGTCACTGGAATTTGCCTAACCAGATCTGAGAGCAAAATTCATACTCGCATTTACTAGGAGACAATAGATCGATTAGCTATGGTTTTATCTTTCGTTGATTAATTTTCTAACTATTGCTTGTAATAATTTATTGAGTGTTTTGTGTTGCAACTGCAGGTATCACGGGTACACACTTCACAGGCACCACATTTTGGCACCCACCATGGGGCCGAAGCCTCGCATATATCTTTCTAATATCCTGTCTAGTTCTCGCAAATACAAATTTGACGCATTTGTAATCCAGATTCACGCCTATCCTAACTCTTTTCTGCGAAACAATTATCAAAGATATGCTTGTCAAAGACCAAATTCAAAACAAATCAATGACTACTAATGGATCTATTTTGCAGGTTGCCTAAAAGAATTCAACAAAACTTTGTGTATTCCTTAAAGTTTTTTTAGGCACACTTGATTTTGGCTAAAAATGAACAATCATGTATGTTGTGTTTTTTATGATAGGCGAGTATGCTCTCACCTTTCTTAGGTGATCAGAAAGCTAGACTCATCTTTTGCTTTTATTAGTGCATATCTTTAGTAGGCCTACCCTCGTGAGGAGCTAAAAACTCTTCAAGCCATTACGGTCGGTGTGAAAGGAACGACCTAAGTGGAAACGGCTAACGCCAAGTAATCCAACCCACTATAAAATAAATATGATTTGATGCAAATCAAGTCAATGACAATACTCAAGAATATCTCTCCTTCATACCTTCAGGTATATCAAACCTTGGTTTTCAAGGCTGGGAGACCTATTAATTGAGTATTATACCCCGATGCGCCGAACGGATCCCTTACTAGTTCCAGTTAAATTAGAAGCTACCCGATTCACCTCTAAAAGGGTGACAATCTTTGTGCAAGAGAGATAGTAACTCTCCCAAGACACTTGCCATATCATGCCCCCATTAGCATTTGGAGTCAGATAATACGGCGTTGAGAATCCATTGTGTGAGACTCAACAGTCATATTTCGATTAGCTATTGGGTGTGTACCTAAGCTTGCAAGCAAAGGTTTTCTCTCCTCAGCCAATTTCCTTAGGGTTTAGCATGCTTGGAGTCACTTATTACATCATGTTTTTTCTATGTATTCATCCCTAAATTGAAAAATTAGACGTCTAAAAATGGAAAACATAAGCAACACATCAAAATTCACTAATCAAAAATCGGCAAAACAAACATATTTTTCATTGTCCTGTTATCTGTCGTACGAGTTAGGTGATTTATCGTACGAGGAATCTATTTTGTCATATGGTTTATAAAGTTTTGTCATACGAGTCTCTTCTTTTTCAAAGAAAATTTTTGATTTGTCGTCTGGTCTTGTATCTTTTGTCGTATGGTTCATGAAGTATTGTCGTACGAGTCTCTATTTTTATCAGTCTAGAACTGCCACTTTGCATGAATTTTTTAGGTCTGTCATTCTGCTTGATCAATTTGTAGTAATCATAAACATTTGTTATCTATCATTTTGTGCTTAAATTATCTTCTTGGTTTGCTTGGTCAAGTTATCATCCGTCAAAATCAAACTCTAGAAGATAAACACCTCAATATTTTCAAGTGCTCACCCTCAACAAGTTCAAGATCTAAACATCTCAAAGTGCATTATCACCCTCTTTGATAAATTGATCACTCAAACATAGTTTCTCATCAGGATCAATCATCCTTTATCATGGAACTAAAATGTTTGATCAGAATAATCTTGTCCCACATCGTAGGATATATCGTTCCTACTCGACTTGGTTTTTATCAAATCATCATCATTGCACTCCTAAATCGAAGATCGAAAAACTTGCAAACCTTTAAACACTTGAATCATCTTTTCATGTCCTATCATTCTATTGTATATACCTTGACAATTGATCACTTATCAAAACAACTTTTGGACAATCGAATTCTAGCACAATATCTAACACACATGTATGCCCGTTCTAACTAGAGCTCAAAGACGAAGAATCGCACAGATTGAAATTGAAACATTGGAAACAACTATAATCATGGAACATGAAGATGAGATACAAGTTGAAGGATAAATAACAGAAAAAAATATCAGAGACATCAAAAAAGATCCTCAATTTGATAAATTTATGCAGAAATTGTTGGAGGAAGAAAAAGAAAAATATTTTCTAATGTTAGCCAAATCTGGTGCTACACTCCCCCAAGATTTTGATGTAAACAAATTGACACAAAAGAAAAGTGATCCTCCTCCTAATAATGAACAATATGAGGATATCTTTGGTCTTAAAATGAATGACATGTCAATTCCTCGTAACACCAGAACCAATGAAGAGACTTACACACCCAAAAGAGATGAAGTAGAAATTCTAAATAACATTCAATACGATGAAGATACAAGAAGGTGTAGAGATGATACAAGAAGAGATCTAGATCCTCCTAGAATACAAAATCATGGTTATGCGAGAACAAATCATGTTGATAATCCTATCACAACTCTCACACAACAACTACAAACACTACAAACACAAATTCAAGATATGCAAAGAGGAGATGTTAGACGATACTCACTTCAAGAAATATGTCCTTATCCATTCGACGGAAATCTAAACATGATACCATTTCCTATAGGTTTTGAAACTCCTAGATATGAAAAATATGATGGAAGCACTAACCCTCAAGATCATATACAAGAATTTTGCACAATGAGTATGGAGTTTGCACATGAGGATACATACTTAATGAGACTATTTCCGAAAATCTTAACTGGACTAGCTATGGAATGGTTCTCCAAACTTCCACCTGGAATCAGATAATTTTCAAAGTTGGTGGATAAGTTTGTTTCACAATACTCTTACAACATACAACATGAAGTAACAATGCTAGACATATGTAATGCCAAACAAAAGGGTGGAGAATCTTTCATGACATTTTTACAATGATGGAGATGGTTAGCTTCGCGGTATCCTCGTACAGTGCCAAAGTACGAAAAAATGGACATATTTATCGATAACTTAAATGATCAAATGAGTTATTACTTAAAAATGCAAGGAAATCAAAGTTTCATAAAAATGATTGATAATGGAATCAGAATGGAGGAAGCTATGATAAAGAAAGGTGAATTGAAAATATACAAAGGAGTCCATCCTCCTAGCAACAATAATAACAACAATCACAATGATAAGCCAAAGTTTTGGAATATAAATCGAAATGTAGTCAACGATGGAATAGTAGATAACAACAATGTGAAACCAAAAAAACCAGTTTTTAATTTATCTACTCACTCAACAGCGACACAACAAAACAACAATCACCAAAAAGCAACTATCAAAACTTTCTTTCGAAGACAATTTACAAACATTGGTGAAGCCCTAGGGTCAGCATTAAAAACAATTATCACAAACAAATTGATCACTTTGCCAGAAGAAAGGAACTATGAACCTCAAATAAAACCGCCTTGGTGAAATGATAATCAGTATTGTGATTTCCATCAGAACAAGGGACATCACATAGATAATTGTCAAAAGTTGAAACATGTCATACAAGACTTGATTTATAATGGAGTAATAACTGTGGATGGACATACAACAAATGAATCTCATACAGCTTTTAAGACTCCACTTCCAAACTATGAGAAAGGTGAATCATCAACAACAAATAATGGTAAGGGTAAAGCGAAGGTAAACTACGCTCATACATATGGCAATGTGGTAAATGTGATTGTAGTTAAAGAAAAACAAAATCAAGAACATGCTCATGCTCATGCTATCACAAGAAGTAAAGACAAAGTTGTTTTTCCGGGTCCTACAACAAACACATCATCCAGTACAGCAAAAAAATATAATTTAGTGGAACAATTGCAGAAAACACCCGCACAAATATCCATCTTAGAACTTTTAAAGCTTTCACCAGCACACAAAGAAATTCTTGAACGAGCATTAGTAGATACAACAATATCCAAAGATCTTGATATCGATCAATTCCAAACCATGGTGGAACACCTCACAACCCCTCATTGCTTATCATTCACTGAAGAAGATGGCATGTCCTTGCAACACCCCCATAATGCTCCTTTGCATATTGAAGTCCTCATTCATAAAACGTGAGTTAAATGTGTTCTAATAGATGGTGGAGTTGGCCTAATTATTTGTTCACTGAGTCTTGTTCATGCCTTAGGATATTCAAAAGATGTAGTTGATGTCCGGAAAAGGATCACCATAAAAGCCTATGATGAAGAAGAACATTCCTCCAAGGGAATTGTGATACTACCCATCAGAGTGGGACCTTTGCAGAAAGACACAACATGTCGAGTTCTAGACTTGGACTTATCATATAATGTACTCCAGGGGAGACCATGGATACATGACTTGCAAGCTCTCCCATCAACATATCATCAGTGTGTCAAATTTCCCTACAATGGACAAGAAATCATAATATCTACATATTCGAATCCATTTCAATACTGCAGCAATTTAAAAATGGCTCAAGAAGTAATTGTTCCTCATAATAGGGAAGCAACATCTTCGAACACACAATCCAAGGAAAAATCATTTGCCTCTATTTTATCAAGCATGGAAAAACAAATGCAGCTAAGAGACTGAGGGAATGGAGAATATTCAATATCACAATTACCACTTTCTCCTAAATCCTTTGGAAAACCATCAAACTCTAAACAACAACCAATTGTGAAACATCTTCCAATAATTGATGGAGCATTCATTAGTGTTGGAACCTTATCAAAGGAGACAGAAGACAAAGATGTCCTAGAATGGATATACAAAGATGAAGAACTTCAACAAAAGGTCAACAATATCAGAATACCTACAGAAAAATATGGAAACAGATTCAACATTCTTCAAAGGATGGGATACACCGGAACAGGACCTATAGGAAAAAGAAAAGAAGGTATCTCAGAACCTATTCAACCTCATACTCAGAAAACTACAGACAAAATAGGCTTAGGCTATGGACAAGTCACTCTACCAGAAGACACATCTTTTAGTCAACAAAAAGAGGAATATGAAAACAGACAAGAACAACTGGCAATTGAAAGGGAAGAAAAATTTGCTAAGAAACAAGCACAAACAAACATGAAATGGCAAAAGAAGCAATCCTCAAATCAACAAGAGAAACAAACCAATGATATCTCTCAAGTAACATTAAATCTCAATCAAAAAAAACATGAACCTAATACTAATCAAGGAGAGCTCATAGCAAGATTGACTAAACTCAATCTCGGTCTAGAAGAAGTTAAATATGAAAGAAGGAAAGATATAGCCAGAAAAGAAAAAGAAATGCTATATGACCAAATCTATAGATTACAGGTTGCAAGTGATGTAGATTCTAATAAATGGGAATGGGATTCATATCACTCTGAAGAATCAGCTAAAGAAAATTGCTTTGAAGAAGATGTAGGAGTCGATGTAGTTCACATGTATGCAGGGCAAACGTCAGGAACTAGTTCACTTGAATTAGAATCACATTTGGCTAGCTTGGACTTAATCGAGGACGATCGGAAGTTGCTTATGCGAGGTCATTCTATTGAGAGTACCGTCCTAGACATCGACATACATATTGAAAAAATTGATACATCTATCATGAACCTTGATATCCTTGAAACATCCCAACCTAAAGATCCCTTACCTCTACTCTACCCTAAGCTTATTGATTGGGAAAATCAAGGACATACTGCTATTGATACCTTTCCAAATGACCATGCCATATCTATATATCTTAACATGATTGAACCCGTAACAACTTTCACCAGGAATTTTAGCAAGGCATATTCAAGTCAAGTGGGTGCCAAATCTCCTAGTCACAAAAGTTAAAATAAAGAGAACAATATCAGGTCTAATGCTGAAAACCATTTCTTGGCAACATTAGACCGAGAAAAAGTATAAACAAAGGATGCATCTAATGGTGAAAACCTCCTTGAGGCACTGGAAGATGGGAGATTTGACATTTTACCTTAGCACTATCAAGAAAGGTAATCCATTTTGATCAAACCAACAGAGGCAGTTAACATTGGGACAATAGAACAACCAAAGATTCTTCATCCAACAACTTCTTTGTCAGAGCAAGAAATGCAATAATATGTGGAATTCTTCAAACGACAACAAATCAATTTTGCCTGGTCATATGCAGACATGCTAGGGTTAGATCCAGAGCTTATTATGCATCACTTAAATGTTAATCCAGAAGCCAAACCAGTTAAACAGAAGTTATGGAAGATGCATCCTCATATTGCTCTTCTAGTCAAGGCAGAACTAAAGAAATTATTGGATGTTGGATTCATTAGACCTATAGCTTATCCTCAATGGGTATCCAACATTGTTCTGTTTCAAAACTAGATAAAAGCATCAGAATATGCACAAACTTCAGAGATATTAATAATGCATGTCCAAAGGATGACTTTCCTTTGCCTAACATCGACATCATTGTAGATTTAACTGATGGACACTCCATGTTTTTTCTAATGGGTGGTTTCTCCAGATACAATCAAATCAAAATAGCACCTGAAGATCAAGAAAAGACAGCTTTCACATGTCCATGGGGTACTTTCTGCTGGAACATCATGCCTTTTGGACTAAAGAATGTTGGTGCTACATATCAAAGAGCTATGACAACTATAATTCATGACATGATGCATACATTCATGGAAGACTATGTGGATGACATCTTGGCTAAATCATACAACAAAGAAGAACATATAGAGATACTGGAAAAGATCTTTGACAGGTTAGAACAATACAAGCTATGGCTAAACCCTAAGAAATGTGCTTTTGGTGTAACTTCAGGAAAGCTATTGGGATACATTGTTTCAACTAGAGGTATTGAAGTAGATCCAACTAAGGTTAAAGCAATCATGGAAATGGTATCTCCCAAAAATATCAGTCAACTAAGATCACTCCAAGGAAGACTCCAATCAATTAGAAGATTTGTGGCTCAACTAGCAGATAAATGTCAACCATTTACACATCTATTGCACAAACAAGTTAATTTCAAATGGGACCATCAATGTGAAGAAGAATTCAACAAGATCAAAGCATATCTCATGCAACCACCTATTCTAATGTCACCAATTCCAGGAAAACCATTATTACTCTATGTATCAACTATTGAAACATCATTAGGAGTTTTGTTCGCACAATAGGATAATGAAGGAAAAGAACAAGCTATCTACTACATCAACAGAACACTAGTAGGATACGAGATCAACTATTCACCAATAGAAAAAGCATGCTTGGCAGTATTTTTTGCTTCTCAAAAACTATGACACTATCTACTATATCACTCCATCAAGTTAATAGCTAAAATCGATCCTTTGAAGTATTTGCTCAGCAAGGCCATATTGACAGGATGACTAGAGAAATGGATCATGAATCTAAGTGAGTTTGATATTGAGTATGTTGACAGAAAAGCTATCAAAGGACAAATCATTGTAGACCAACTAGCAGAGACACCACTTCAAGATGATCACCCTTTGCAGATTGAGTTTCTCGATGCTGATATCCTAATAGTCACCACAAAAACATGGCAATTATACTTTGATGGTTCATATACACAGCATGGATCAGGAGCAGGTATTCTATTCATCACACCACAAGGTCATGCAATCCCAAAAGCATACAAATTAAGCTTTCCATGCACCAACAATACAGCAGAATATGAAGCTTTGGTTACAGGTATCAAAATGGTTATAGAATGGAACATTACACAACTTCAAGTCTTGGGAGACTCTCAGCTCGTCATCAATCAAATTAATGATGATTATCAAACAAAAGACAAAAAATTGATGCCTTATAAAATATGGTTGATGATATCAAGAAGTACTTTGTAGAAATAACTTTTCAGCAGATTCTAAGAAATGACAACAAAGTAGTAGATGCCATGGATACACTTGCTTCTCTCCTTCAAACACAAAAAAATCAACAATGTTATGAATTCCTGGTGGAAGAATTGTTTTACCCTGCTCATAATTGAACTTATTTCCAAACTATCTGTCACCTTGTTGGGAATGATTCATCTCGCTATGGCCAAACTTACACATACCTAAAAGATAACACCCTACCTCCTGATTTATCGAAGAACCAAAAGAGAAACTTTATTCGCCAATCCTCCCATTTTACTATTATAGCGGATACCCTATTTAAACAAGGTCTATATGGTACTCTCTTAAGATGTCTTGAACAAGAAGAATCTGAGAAGGCCTTACATGAAGTCCATAATGGCATTTGTGGCACTCATTCAAGTGGTCTTACCCTTTCAAAAAAACTCATACGCTTGGGCTATTATTGGCTGACTATGGAACGAGATTCTTTTCAGATAGCTAGAACATGTAAACAATGTCAAATCCATGGGAATTTGATCCATGCACCAGCACAAGAACTTCATGTTTTAGCAACATCTTGGCCTTTTTGTCAATGGGGTCTGGATCTGGTAGGAAAGATAAACCCTTCTTCATCTAATGGTCACAAATTCATCCTTGTAGCTACAGAATATTTTACAAAATGGATTGAGGCAGTACCTCTCACAAACATCACAAGAAAACAAATTGTTGCATTTATCTTGAACTACATCATATGTCGCTATGGAATACCAATGACCATTATCACTGATAATGGGCGACCATTCAAAAATCAGGATGTACAAGAGCTATGTGAGAAGTCAAAATCCAACACAGATTATCCACACCATATTATCCACAAAGGAATTGGCAAGCAGAAGCATCTAACAAAACTATTCTAAAAATCCTCAAAAAGGTAGTGAACGATGCTTGCAAAGATTGGCATATTCAACTGAACCCTGCTCTATGGGCCTACCGTACCAGTATCCGCACACCAACAAGTGCCACACCTTTCTCTCTTGTATACAAATCAAAAGCAATATTTCCAATTGAAATAGAGATACCCTCTCTACATGTATCACTAAAAGGACTCATCCCAAATGAAGAACAATGAGTATCTAGACTACAAGAGTTAGAATTGATCCATGAATGAAGACAAAATGTCTTTGATCATTTAAAGCTATATCAGAAAATAATGTGCTAAAGTTATAATCATAAGGTTAAACCATGAGTCTTTCAAGTTGGAGAACTAGTGCTAAAGGAAAATCCATGCAACTAGGCAGATCGAGAAAAGAAAGGAAAGTTTGAACCAAACTGGTTAGGTTCATTTGTGGTCACAACAATATTTGGATTAGGAGCATATTAGTTATCAACACAAGATGGAGATTAGCTCGAGGAACTTATCAATAGTATGCATCTGAAAAAGTTTTATGTTTGAAAAAAGAAGAAAAATAAAAAACAATGAAAAAGTAGAAGAAAAAAAATAAAATTAAAATTAAAAAAATTTAAAAAAATAAAAAATCAGAGAAAAAGTGCAATAAAAACAGATGGTGAAAACCTGGCAAACAAGTGTTATCTGTTTGCTAGCTCTTCCATCTATTAGTTCATGCATTTTCCATCAGCACTAATCATAATCAAGTCTTTGTACATACGCAGACATCCCAGGTGGCTTCTTGCCATGGTTTGGATCATTGGATATATCATAACAACTTTGTTTTCTAGGCTTGGGGCAAAATCCAACACCTAGCTGGGGGCAAACTCTTGATCATTTTGAGCTTAATCAAACAAGTAGAACAACAATTAGACAACTCTTATCAAGTGAAAACTGAGACACATCCAACGCTAAACATGAAATCAAACTATCAATCATCAAGCTATCACAAAGTCAATCTAAGCACAATCACACACTTCTCAGTGGATAATATCTTTTGGACAATGATTTTAACATGATTGTTCAACTTTTCTATATTGTTTTTCGCTATCATGATTTCTAAGTGACTCCAAGATGTCTTTGACTAGAGGAACAAGGAAGGAACATGATATTTTTCATGTCTATTGTCTATAAATTAATCATTAATATGTGTGAATTTGTCTCGGGACATGATCATCAAAGTGTCATTGAAGACATTTCTGATTTGCATATTGAAATGAATAATATTGCTTGTTTTACACAAGAAACACTCAGGTCATCTTGGTTCAATTATACCTCAATGCTTGTGCTAACTTGCTATATCAAAATCCAGGAAAATAGTGCTCAGGTAATCATGGTTTAATTATACCATCGATGTTTGCACTCACTTCCCACATTTCAAAAGCTCAATGTTGAAAAAAATGCAATAATCCAGTGATTGGTTTGGTCGTAGCTTTGCATTTTAGCTTACATTTCATTCTTGTATGGGATCCTGTATGCTCCTTTCATCCAAGGTTAAATCTATCGTAGGAATCATCAAAGTATCATCACAAGTGTATATGCAATCAGACTAATGACTTATACCTCTTCAGATATTGTCGACCCAGCGAAAATCTTATGCTATCCCTCTCAACAGAATCAACATAAGCATATCCGAATCTTTCTGCAACTTTATATCAACAAATTGTCAGTTCTTTATCTAATCAATCTTATCAATTCAATCAATCAATCAAACCTAATTGATTCTATCGTGTCTTATACAAGATGTATCTTTCCCGAAACTAGACAATCTGATTCTTGTCTTATACAGGATGTATCCTTCTAGAAATCAGACGTTTTGATCATGTCTTATATAGGATGTATCCTTCCTAAAACCAAACGCTTTGATCATCTTTATCTTATACATGAGGTGTCATTCTTGAAACCAGACTGAATCTTGATCTTATCAATCTAATAAATCAAGCTAATCAAAGAAATCACATTTTAATTAACCACAGTTGCAGAAATCAAATCAAATCTCTGGGGATATCAATTTTGCAAAGTTGAAAACACTCCAAAGATCAATTATCTCAATTGATCTCCCGAGGGGGCATCATCATACCGGAATTTGTCAATCAAGAGCTGGGGCATCCTATCAAACCAATATCATCATCAAAATGAGATTATTCTTTGAATCAACGCGTCATCACACCTCACTTCAAAGAGGGGCAAAATGTATACACCTAAAAATGGTCTGAAGATAATTAATTGAATAAGCAATTATTTAATTAATCTCCCTCCCCAATTTAATTGAATTCATCAACAATTTGATTAAATCCTCCCTTTTCATCTACTTATTAATAAATCTAAAGATTTATTTAATAGGTTCATTTCAATAATCCCCTTTGATTAATTAATTCTTCCCCATCAAAATCATTTCTTCTAATCTCTAATTAATTAAAACAAATCAATTATGAGTTGTTGAAATTAATTAGCCTTTTCTTATTATTTGAATTTTTAATTCAAATTCTCCTAACTTTTAACGACCTAACCTAACCCCTTCTAAACCTAACCCATTCCATCTAACCACATATCCCCTTTCCTTGAACACGTTACCCTCTCATGAGAAAAGCTTTGTGACACTTGTCACTAAGTGTTCCCTTTCATCCAACCTCTTCTAAAAGATTTGTGACACTTGTCACTAAGTGTTCCCTTTCAGCCAACCTCTTCTAAAATCTTTGTGACACTTGTCACTAAGTGTTCCCTTTCATCTAACCTCTTCTAGAAGCTTTGTGACGCTTGTCACTAAGTGTTCCCTTTCATCTAACCTCTTCTAGAAGCCTCTTGACACTTGTCACCATAAAGATTGTTCCCTTTAATCTAACCTCTTTGCCAGAGTCCTCCAATTTCACCATTGATATCTTCAGACTTAATCTTGACCATTGATTCCTGCCACCTCACCCCTAGCCTTGGAAATCCTATAAATAGACCCCATTTTGGAGCAATAATCATCCCATCTCATTTGCATTCAAGCATTGTTACTATAGGTATATAGCTCTTAGAAAAGCATTCTTAGCATTGTTATCATAGTCAATTTTAGCTTAATTGTATCTTCATTCTAGCTTATTTTCTAGAATAATCATGAAATCATGTTATCATTGCTAGCTTATGCATCTTCATCATTTAAATCCTCCATTTAAGTGTAGTCAAATCTCTGGAATTTCCCTAACCAGATCTAAGAGCAAAATTCATACTCGCATTTACTAGGAGGCAATAGATCGATTAGCTATGGTTTTGTCTTTCATTGATTAATTTTCTAATCGTTGCTTGTAATGATTTATTGAGTTTTTTGTGTTGCAACTGCAGGTATCACAGGTACACACTTCACAGGCACGACAGAAGGCAATCTTGAAACCATGTCCTATAGACTAAGTTGTTGCAAGTAACAGTAATTCAAGTGGCCACATCGTTCATGCCACAAACAACTCACCTCATTTGCATGAGTGAGTAAAATCATCAAAGGAGAGTCGGGAACAAAGTGAGAAAATTGATATAATCTGGATTGATCTATTTTTCCCACAGCAGTAGTAGACAATTTATGTATTTCACTAATTACCACTGTATCTTATGTGAACTCAACTTGCTTTCCAGAACTAGTATGAGTGATCTAATAAACAGATAGGAGATTAGTTGATAAAGATGGAACATAAAGGACATCCTTAAATGTTCCTTCACCCGCATCAACAGACCCTCTCCCATGCACTTCAACAGGAGTGCATCACCCATTAGTATGGAAGGCATAGAACATGGCTCTAAAGAGGTGAAATCATCTTCTGAAAAATCCATGTGGTGTGAAGCACCCATTTTAATTATCCAAGAGCAACAGCTACTAGGGCCTTACCCTTCCCTTTCCCCTTACTCTTATTTGTGTCCTTAGAAGATCCTTCTGATGAACTTTGTTTGACTGAATCGGGCAACTTGATATTATTATTTTCAAGAAGATTTGAAAGGTGATAAATTTGTTTCTTTAAACACTTATGTTCATCATGACTAGGCCTCTTACAATAAGAACACTTGACCTTCTCCTTCTTAGGTTGCTCACCTTTTGATGAAGAAGTTTGATTATCTACTTTTGAAGTAGCAGATTTCTGATCTTTCTTCTTCTCTCCTTGGTTCTTTTGTTTCTTATCTTGCTTACTAGACCCTTTTTTTTCTTTTGTGCCTTGATTTACAGCTAAGGCATGTGACTTAGAGGGTTTTATTGTACCCATTTGAACTAACTTGTCTTGCTCCCTAGTGAGTTCTGCAGCAAATTCATATAGAGAAGGCATTTTGAATGTGGTACCTAGGGCACATTTTGTAGCATAGAATGTTGAAACAAACACTAAATAGTTGGGACCAAGCTTAGAAAGAATAATCAAGATCAATTGCTTATCATCTTTCTTAGTTCCACACTATTCCAACTGCAATCTTATAGACTTAAGTTTAGTGAAGAAGTCTTGTATGGTATCAAAATTGGTTGGATTCAACCCTGTGAGTTCATCCTCCAATTGATGACCTCTTAACTCATCCTGCTTACCAAAGAGGTTTTCCAAATTGGTCCATATTGCATTTGGTGTAGTGGCAGATTCAATGTGAAAAAGAAGGTCAGGAGAGACTGACATACATAGAGTACCAAAAGCTTCATCACATTTATTAAACCATTTAATCTTTTTTGTAGCATCTTGAGGTTCAATTTCAAGTCCCATAGTAACACAATAATATCCATGTCTTCTCAGATATATTATCATCTTAGATTTCCATTTAAAGTAATTATATGGTGTAAAAAGTGGAACTATAAATGCATCCATGATATCCAAAAAGAAGATTGCAAAGAATCATGAAAAGTACAAGAAAGAAGACACAAGAGACACCCCCCCTTTTCTCTAGTCTCAAAAATCGTTCCCCACCAAAAAAAATAAATAAATATTACAAGGTTGGCACTTTATAATTAATGTGTTTACAAGGCTTTTTATCATGTTACAATTGTTTAAGGCTCCAATGGCCAAAAAATAGAAATTTTCAATACAGATAATTTGACACAAGATCTGAAAAATAAATAAATTAGCCTTATAGCTGCTCAGTCCATCTCAATACCTTTCCAACAACTATTAGTTTTTGAAAAACAAAGTTGTGAGGGAAAGATATGACCAGTTAAAGAGAAAAGAAGTTGTTGATACAACCTACAATATCTAATAGAAAAGGGAATAATTTTTTAATTTGACCTAGAATAATGGAGAGTGCTCATTTCCATATTTCTATCAAGTATTTGTTTGCAAAAATCTGAAACTTGAGGCAAAAGTTATACAACTTTTAAGAAAGGTTGTTGAATTTGTCTGCTAGAAAAATGGCTTAGGCCCTGTTCAAGATCAATTTCTGAAAACAATATTAATTTTCTGGGAACACCATCAGAAACCCAGAAGTTTTTTGGTGCTAGGAAGAAAATTTAGAAATCATTTTTCTTGAAAAAGAACAGAAGTTGGAACACTAAAGTCAAAATGAAAACAGTTCCAATAAAAAGATTTTACTCTGATTATTTTACTGTGTCCTCCAAACTTTCATTTTGGTGAAGTAAAAGTCACTTTTGACTTTCTCAAGCCTTTTGGACACTCTAGAAATTCTTATTAAACTTCAAATATTATCAAAAAGTTGCAATCACCTAGATCTTACAAGAACACATACATAAAAACCAGATTTCAATAGAAGCTATTTGCTTTAAACTATTCTGATTCTCTAAGTCACACAAGAATGTAGGAGAAGAGAATACTTGGTTTTTAAGGAAAATATTAGCTATCTAAAAGTCTCAAATCTCTCAAATAAATTAGAAAAAATAATGAGCTATACCAAACAACATGGCTCTAATACCATGTTAGATTCTGTGAGAAGCGAGAACTGAGCCGGGATCTAATGTCAGTCGTAGATCATATGCAACTCCCCAAGCAACAAATGATCAAAGATCAAAATAGTTGAATGAAGATAACTTTGATATGAGAGAAAAATAGAGACAAAGAAGAGAATTTGGAGAAGACTCTCACCGAGTTATCACTAAACTAGTGAAGGTGAGAGTATAGTGCTTATTATATAGAAAAATATAAGCATATACATCCAAGGGGTGCATTAACTCCTATTCCCAATAAAAAGTGGGAGTTTTTACCTTCTTGGTAAATGTCAAAACATGTGGCATAACCTCCTTACAAGAAGACAGGAAAGGAGTTGAGAAAGTTGGCACATAAGGCCAAAAGAGGCCAAAAGAGGGTGAGAAACCCAACTACCCCATAACCCACTTAGGAAATGACAAAATAGTGGTTATGAGAGGTAGCACAAAAAGCCAAAAGAGGGTGTGTAACTCAACTACCCATGGGAGGTGAAGATTTACACATGTAGCTGAAGTATTTCGCCATGTGTATTCATATAAACCACTCCTATTCAGAGATTACTTTAGTGGTGAATATTCGCCAATGGCGAATTTTTCACATTAGCGACTTGGGAAATGGCAAATTTTTCACATTAGCGACTTGGGAAATGGCAAATTTTTCACATCGGTGACTTGGGAAATGGCGAATATTTTGTACCGACTGGGAGTGGCCATGTCGCCAGAACATTGTCAATTTCTATCAAAGTCACGACCCGAATGCCTTATGTTTTATGCAATTAAATGTTTCTATGCGATGATTTCGCCAATACAATATACAGTGCACACATGGTAAATTTAATTTTTTCGCCTACACTCTCTGAGGTTGCCTTAATAGACGACCTTAATTTGCCTATAGGCATGTGAAGATTTGTTAGCCAGGAGGACCCAATTCACCTGACATCTTGCCGATGCATGTCTCCATTCACCCCAACTTTTGCCAACTATATTGTATTCGGCAATTATTTGGATGACCTATAATCGCCTCAAAAATTACATAATTCATATTTGGATGGCCTATAATCACCTCAAAAATTACATAAGTCATGTTATAGTTACGTGGGATTCGCCAAATATTTGTATACCATATAAAATTCTGAGGAATTCACCATATAAGGATTGGTATAAATACATGCAAAGATTAGATCTATCTCAACAAAATCTGGTGGGTTCTAGGCTCTGAATTCTTATCAATAGCGAAGTTTTAGACCGAGGAAAATCATTGTTGTTGACTGCATTGGCGACTGCTAGTGACCTAAAGGTGAGCGATTATATTTTTGAAGTGTTATTATATTATTCTAAATTTATCTATTTTTTTGCATTGTTGAGTTCATTTTTATTCAGTGGCGACCCATCAGTGCCAAGTAGTCAGGACTCAGGGGGACATTCAGACCCCAGACATCTAGATTGTAGGTCGTAGGGCCAATGAAACATATATTATATATTATAGTCTATTGCTTCTTCAACAAATTGATATTTTTTTGGCAACCTTTATTTCGTTGGAGATGTCGAATAGGAAGAGGGGTAGGAAACCTGAATGTGGGGAAGGCCAAGAGAGGCCAACAAAAAGAAGAATGTTGTCTTTGTACTTTGGCATTGGAAAAGGTTGTGGTGAAAATCAAGAAGGTACATCATTACAAGTACAAGTGCAAAATTCGCCACCTACACCGCATGTTGAAGACGGCGGTGAACCTGATATCTCATATCAAGATGATCTCGAAGAAGATTATCTAGTAGATGCCCAAGTTAGCTTGAATGATATAATCGACTTGGGTGATAATGCCATTGATGATAATGCATGGAAGGGGAAAAGAAAAGCCATATCAAAAAAGGGTGAACCACAATCAAAAAAAGATCGGGAGTGAGATATGTCAGTGAGGAATTTTCATATTAATTGGGCATCAAAGTATCCATTCATTGAACTAGTGGAGAATCCAATTGAAGGCGATCCTCCAATAGAATGTAGGTGTAAGATTTGCACTTGGAAACATAACGAGGAAATTAGGTTGCAGCTAAAATTTGACACCATAGAAAAGCATATGGGTAAAGTTTATGAAAAAAAAATGATAGATGGGGCTGACAAATCAATGATAAGATGGAAAACAAAGGAGGAATGTAAGCATGTGAGGAATGTTGAAGAGTAATATTTTCATGAGAAAATATAGATGAAGCCTGCTGAATTTAAAGGTTCTATTGAAGCTAATGTTGGAAAAGCAATGCAAATAGAACAACTGGGAAAAGTTGTTCAGTTAAGCGTTGTTTTTTATATTTTGAGCAGAGGGCGTGCTATGACAGATTTTTCATCAATTAGTGGTTTGTTACACTTTTTGAAAGTTCCTAACTATCCTAATAGACACTGGTCAGTAAACAATGGATGGGAATGGGCAAGTTGTCTTGTTGAGGTTGAAAAAGAAGATGTAAAGGAAAAAGTAAGAGAGTCAAACTTTATTGCATTTTCTTTAGACAAAGTTACGGCAGTAGACAATACTTCATGGGTATGCATGCATGTTTATACTATAGAGAATCATACCCGCCAACCTCATCTACTATCTGTTGCTAACATGAAGGAGAGTGCGACAACGGAAAATTTATTTCAACTAGTAAAGAGAAGTTTAATTGAATATGAAGGTATGGATGACATGACGGTAGCCAAAAAATTGGTTTGTGTTGGAGCAGATGGAGCTTCAGTAATGCAAGGTCATAGGAATGGTCTTTGTACAAAGATTGAAACTTCATTTGCACCGTACATTACTGTAATTCACTGTATGGCTCACGTAATGAATCTAGATTTTGGAATTGTGAGCAAGTTTGCTTCGGTTAAAAAAATTGAAATTTTAATCAAAGATCTCTACTCACACTTCTATCGAAGTCCAAGGCGATTTATGGAATTTCAACACTTTGTTGATGGAATAACTGATGAGAATAAGCTTCTCATGGATAATGATACCAGATGGATCTCTTTGGATGGTCCAACATATTGAGTGGTTTTAGAATATCCATCCTATTGGACTATTTCACACAACTCGCGACAAATCAGATCAACCAAAATTTCTTGACCTTCTTCGGAGGTTAAGTAATTTAGAGACACTCTTCACTTTAGTAGCTCTTATGCCCATGCTAGAGGAAATGAGGAATATTATGAAGGTTGCCCAAAAAAAAGCTCTGTATATTGCAGAATATGCTATGTTGTGTAAGATGACATGCATGACCCTCGACAATCTCTATCAAAATCAACCAACACTATCTGATGAAAAATTTGTTAAGTGGCGGACACTCACAGATTTGAACAATCCTGATAAATTTTTACAAATCAGTGCAGACGGGGAGGTATATGCCAATGTACGAGAAGTTGAGATACCAATGTACTTCTATGCCATGGTCAACCTCGAGGAACCAGGAAAGCGCCCCAGTAAGCAACTAGCAAGAGTTACAAGGGAAGATTCCGACAAGATTGTTGAAATTGTAACTACTTCTGTGAAGAAAATTGTGTATGATCTTTCCTCACAAATTAGAAGTGGATTCCATCCTGACAACCTTCTCGAAGCAATGTCTATTATGTTTCCTCATTATTGGAGCCTCAACATTGCATCTAATTTTTGAAGTAAGCTACCTATTTTGATAAAACAATTTTGTATATCCAAAGAATTGAATGGAGTAGCTATAAATGGAATATTAGATGAAACTCATCTTCGAGAGAAATCATCTCTTTTTGCATAGACTATGAGAGAACAATATGAAAAAATGGAGAACCCCCGCAAAGAGGGATCAGTAACAAGGCTTTGGAAAACTATAGCTGAGAACTCAACGTTGTGTGATTCAATGCCAGAATATTTGAGGCTTCTTGATTTATGTCTTACCATGATATTGGGTTCAATGGAAGATGAGAGATTTTTCAGTGCTTTGGGGTTCCTAAAATCAAAGCTAAGAAACAAACTAGACAAAAATTTGGAAAATTGCTTGAGGCTCTATACATCTAGGTATGATGTCCACGCTTTTCCTTACGATAGGGCACTGCAAATCTGGAGGTCCAAATGTGAAAGAAGATGTTTGAGCAACACTTCAAACCAAAGTGCCAGTGGGACTATTGACTCATGTATTAGACCTACTAGTAGCATTGAGATGCAGTTTAGCGAAGGTATGCAGACTCGGAGTGAAGAAACCACAGACAAGAATCAAGAAAGCTCTAAATTTGATGAGGATGAATGGCAACTGTAAGAGATTGGTGTTTATTAATCTTATTATTGTATCTCATCATTCATATTACAAAAGCATATTACTTTTTGCAATTAGAATTTAATATTGATTTGTAATTGTATTTTTCAACTTTCTATTTCTAGATTTAAAATAGCATAATAATAAAAAAGACCATAATGTGTTTATTGATATAGATATGTTTATTGTTTATTTAGACATGTTTGAGTCTCAAATCTATGTGATACATTTCAGAACCATATGATACAATTCATTCAATAGTAATACACATGTCAAGAACTTAGATTTTCATTAATTCTTTCAAAATATAGCCATATGATACAATTCATTCAATAGTAATACACCAATCTGTGTGATTCTCCATGCAAATTTCAAAAGTGAATACAAAGTTTCAGAACCCTTTGCAAATGACCCTGAATTTATTTTTATAAAAACAAGAGAGTGACAACAGCTCCTATGTGATTCTCCAATGTCCATGCAAAAGTGAATACAAAGTTTCAGAACCCTTTGCAAATGACCCTGAATTCCCTTTTATAGAAACAATGGAGCAACAACATCTTCAGGTCGAATTGCAAGTTTGCAACATATGAAGACTCGACATCAAAATCACAAACTCGGCATAGATTTATATGGCCATCACAGGTCATATTAGCAATTTAACATCTTCTACATGTCTAATGTCTCTTGTTCAAAAAACAGAGTTCAAAATTAAATTTTAATTCGCACCATGACAAATTAAATATAGATAATAGGAGTGCCTAAAACCTAGTAATCAGAAATAGAGAAATGCATAAATGTTAAAGTAAGGGAGAATTTGAGAATACAAATTTACTGGCTAAATTTTTACACTGTGCATCATAGATTCATAGGCTAGATTAGCAAAATAGCAATAGCGAGTGTTGGTTTTTTCCTATTCACAAAACAAAGTTATTTCAAGCGATGCCAAATTCCAAACAGAAAAAACATAAAACCTTGAAATTAAGAGTAAAAGAAGAAAATTGTGCAATACATACTATGATTCGTTAGATTTTTTGTGCTAGTTTTTGTAGGGTGCTCCACTCTTCATCTAATGCAAGGTCAATATTCTGTAAACTATGGAAAGTCAACTGCAACTTCGTCAACATTCCATATTTAGAAGATTGACTTGACATCACTTTTTCATCCAATTCCGAATTTAGAGTTGTAAATGGTTTTATGAATTCCAGAAAGCTTTGGGGAGTTGTGTCCTTAGGAAGCAAGTCTAAATTAAACTTCATTTTTATCTCCATGTTTTTTTTGTAAGCTTATTTTCCAATGAATTTATTTGATGGGTCAACGGTCTTAGGCAAACCAAGTTTAATCAAATTATTTTTCTTTTCTTGCAGCTTCAATATCTTGTATCCACAATTTTTCATAACTTCTGATGTTTCCCTTAGTTTCTGGCGTTTTTGAATGATAGATGATGTCTTAAATGTGGCATCAATGTGGCTCTTAATTCCCTTGGATGCCAAGTAGCTATCACTGGAACTGTAGACTACTTGCAGAATTTTTTTTGCCATATCCTCTTTTGAATAAACATGTATGCTCTTCTCAAAGTGCCCTTTGATTTTCATACAAATTACTCTCAGAGTTCCATTCAATTCAAACCATTCACACAACTAGTCACTCCTCTGCATTATTTGTTGCCAAATGTTTTCTTGTATATACTTCGTTGTCTTTTTCATATTATCTTTCAATCTATCCTCCAAAGTTTTTATTTTATCATTTGTATTGTGCAGATCTTCTTTCAAATGTGTATATTTTTTTATTTCTTCATCTACTTCCTCTTGCAAATGTTTTTCTTTTTCCTTCCCACGATCCAATAGGTCCTGTAATTTTCTCATTTCGGCAGCAATACACTCATAACTTTTGTATAATTTTTGAAAACTGGCTCTTTCCTTGTCAATTTTTTAACTGCTTTTAGCTAGTTTTTCTGTCAGGTCCTTCAATTCTGGATCCATCTTCTCCTGCTCTGGAATTTCTACTGCAGAGCCCAAATTTTTTATCCTTTTTTGTAAATCATTGCACTTGCTATCTGATGCTTTCCTCCTTGATTTTTCGTTTGCCTGGTCTCCTTGTAAGTTTTCTATTTGTTTCTCCAGATTATTTTTTTCTCTCTCCACCTTTAGTAGTGAAGTGTAGACCACTTCATTAGTCCTTTTTGACACACTAATTTTGTCCACATTATGTACTTTGGAAAAATCCATTTGGAGGGTGCTACCTTTAAATTCAGAGGGATCTATCTGACTGTGTGGTGGATTTTTATCTTTAATTGGGGCTAGGGGCATAACAACCATGAAATCCATCATATCTTTCTGTGGGTGATATGTTGGAAATACCATGTTCCTTGCATGTTGTTCGTTTAAAACTTCAGTCAAGGAAACCCTATGAAATGCTTTCTTTTTTTTTGTATTTGCTTTTGTTGTGTGTTCATATTTTTCATAGTAATCACAAAATTAAAAATCTGGGCTTGTTGAAGCAATTGAATGTTTGAAAGGTGACATAGAAATACCAAAGGCTCCAGTTCCACTTATTCCTATGGTTTTAACTAATTCTTGACTAGGATTACCAACAACAATTCATGATCCTGTCCCACTCCCACTGACACTTTCATGTGTAGTTTTCGTAATCTTTTTAGGTGTGTGATCTGAAGCTGCAAATGATTGTTTTGTAGTGTCAGTGGCACTTGATACAAGATTCTGAATAGTATTAGTATCTACCACTAGCGGCCTCTTGTGAGAGATATTTTGTTGTAGCCCTTGTCCAACAACAAGACAACTAGTATCAATAGTACAAGTAGTACCCATGCCAACCCCACAAATCACAGTGTCAATTGACTAAATAATAATGGGAATACTATCCCCAAATTCCCCACCTGTGGAAGTGGCACTTGATTCACCACCAATGGGAATACCATGATGTGGTGGTGGTTGTGGATTTGAACCTGTAACAAATGTAAGTGGACCCTGAGGTTAATGAGTAGTACCTATATGTGATGAATTTGAAGAATCAAGTCCAATGACTGGTTTAACAGGAGCTTTTGATTTTGACTCTGATGGAAGTTGTACCTGAAGTGGATACCAAATGCCCTCTCCTTTGGCACCTAGACCACCACCTTCAAAACCCATTTTTTCCACAATGCTTGCCCCTTTTCTATATTTTTCTTTCATGGACTCATTGACTGCACCTAATATTTTAGGGACTGTAGTAGTTGTTGGAGTGGGCTCAACCTCATACTCATCATCATCTTCACTCCTGTCATATGTTGTTGTGAGATGCTCCATATTCCACAATTTGCTAAACTCTTTGTCCTCGTCAATGGTCTCAAATTCTACACTGGTCTTTGGTTCACCAAGATTCTTCCTCATAGTCCAAAAATCATTTATTTTGGTTTGAGTCCAAAAACTCCCTTTACATTCTTGCAGAATTGATTTCTAAATAGATTTCTTAGATGGATTAGCAGATTTTAGGTAGAAATTGTAGGACCTCCTATTTTGGATTCCCTAGCCCTCCTCTATTGTCCTTTGTGTGTGCAATACCATAATTTGTGATGAAATTTCTTCTATTGAAATGTTAATGTGAGTTGTAATTTTCTCCATCTCTTTTTTAACCTCATCCCAGGGTCCATGTTTCTAAGATTTTCTAGCAATGGTTTACTTTCATGTTGACATAATGCTGAAGAGTTCCCATTTTTCTTAAGCCTTGCTTGAACTACAATGATTGGATCATACTGCCAGAGACCCTCATCACCAAAGTTGAAAATTGTCAAAAAAACATGTGCCACATTGAGTACTTTTCTCTCAAATATGAACCCTCCACATGAGAAAGGCAAGGAAGGAAATATGCTCTTCTTTTGTTGACCATGGAAGTGCCTATCTATGCTCTCCAATTGGCATACATACGCCAATGCAAATACCCTCTTTGTCACATGTATTGGAAGTTTGTATGGTTTTACTGCCGATCCGTAAAACCTTAACACAATGAATTCTTCCATGAAGAACCAATCAGCCAATTCTATTTGACTTCTGAGTTGAATGCAATCTCTACAAGACACAGGCAACCTAGGCATTAGAGTGCTTGTAATTTCATTATACATTGGTGCCAAAAAGAAGTCTACAAAATGGTTGTAGTTCTTTCTGTTATCATGCATCCTTATCTTTGGTGTCCATTCATATATTGGACACTCTATTCTCTTCCTAGTCTTCTCATCAATCTTATAGTTCACAATTTGAATCTTGTTGGTCTCGAATATTGCATGATACTTGGATAGAAGGAGATAGCACAAGTAGGATGAGAACCTAAATGTCTTATAAGAACCTTTTTTTATCATTAGTAATTGTTTTTGCATGGATTGAACAATGTGCTCAATAAAATTATATCTTACTGGCTGACCTACACAATGGATATTATAAATCATTTTAAGAAGGCTTGCACCCACTTCCCTATCATTTTCCAATCCCAGGCAAAACGACAGCAAGGAAATAGTATCCCCAACCCATGGAACAAAAATGTTAGAATCATAAGGAGGCTTATGATTTTGATCCAACACAATACCAGTACCACTCTTTATTAGAGCTTTGATAAATGAATCTCTATTGGATCAAGTCTCTCATAATTCCCTACCAGCTTTCCAAGGTCAATTTGGATGTTTGAGTTTTGGGCTTCAAATCCTAGGTTCAACAAACAAGCAAATTCTCCCTTGTTTATGGATAGAATTTCCTCTTTTGTATTTTTATTGACAATTGCTTTTTTATCTTCATCATAATTTTTGGCGCAAACCATGACAAAATCAGGGCAAGGGAATACTTCAGGTAACACCATGCTTCCCAATCCAGCATCCCACGATGCGATTTTATATGTTCTTTGTTTTAACATTGGGTTGAAAACAGTAAATTTTGCCCTGCATGCCTCTATCGCCTTACTAGACAATGCATATCTAATATCTATGATACTCTTTTCACCATGGATAGCAGGGTCATAAATATCATGGTATTCATCAGTGAAACCTAGTGTTTTAACTAGTTCGGTTAGGTACATTTTATTTTTCACTTGGATTCCTGTTGAACTATTGCTTCCTGTTTTCCCCATCGCTATTATTGTTAATAATTCAAAATAATGGTAGATAAAAACCTGAAAATGTTAACCATCAAATTGGACCACGAGATTAAAAAAAGCAAAAAAGGCGAGATGTAGGTGTTCTAGATTTTACTCAAAATTTCTATTTCACTAGATTAGCGCAGGCAGTCTCTGTTGCAACTTGCATTCCTCAATCTAGTAGTTGTTTCTGAATCTCCCTCGATTTACCGGTTTTTCCATGAAATGAAATTAGATTATGATTTACGAGTCTCTCATTTTGAAAACTCTATAAAGTACAAAAGTAATACCTAAAGGACAAAATATCTAGAATCATGTTGTAATTCTTATTAATTACTATTAATAACTATTCGATGTCGAAGGACAAAACATTCATTACTTCAATATAAATTATGAGGACATTAAGAATTATTTTGTAATTTTATTAATTATTATTAATAACTATTTGATGTCGAAGGACAAAACATTCATTACTTCAGTATAAATTCTGAGGACATTAAATGTAAAATGTTCAATTTCGGGTGAAGTTCTCACAAATGTGTTCACTTCCCACATTCGGGCCGAAATCCACCCTAAGTTGTTGATCTTTTCTCATCCAATGGATGAGGGTACCTATTGTTGGATGTCATGGGTCCCATGACATTTGTCATTTTTCAAGCACGTCACCATACTCATGTGACTTTATGGGTCTGTTTTTTTAAGTCTGTTTAATAATTTTAAACTTCTACCCGAAAAAGAGCTTTATAGACTTAATTATATATAATTAAATTTAAAATGTTCAATTCCAGTCGAAGTTCTCACAAATTTGTTCACTTCCCACATTCTGGCCGAAATCCACACTCAACCTTTGATCTTTGTTTATCCAACGGACGATGGTACCTATTTTCAGATGTCATGGGTCCCATGACTTCTGCTATTTTTTTGGCACATCACCATACTCGTGTCACTTTTTGGGTCTGCTTTTTAAGTCTATTTAAATCATTTTAAACTTCCGCTCGAAAAAGAGCTTTATAGACTTAATTATATTTAATTAAATTTAAAATGTTCAATTCCGGACGAAGTTCTCACAAATGTGTTCACTTCCCACATTCGGGCCGAAATCCACCCTAAGTCGTTGATCTTTGTTCATCCAACGGATGATGGTACATGTTTTTAGATGTCGTGGGTCCCATGACTTTTGTCATTTTTTTGGCACGTCACCATACTCGTGTCACTTTTTGGGTCTATTTTTTAAGTCTATTTAATCATTTTAAACTTCCGCCCAAAAAAGAGCTTTATAGACTTAATTAAATTTAATTAAATTTAAAATGTTCAATTCTGGGTGAAGTTCTCACAAATGTGTTCGCTTCCCACATTCGGGCCGAAATCCACCCTAAGTCGTTGATCTTTGTTCATCCAACAGACGATGGTACCTATTTTCAGATGTCGTGGGTCCCATGACTTCTACCATTTTTCTGGCACGTCACCATACTCGTGTCACTTTTTGGGTCTATTTTTTAAGTCTATTTAATCATTTTAAACTTCTGCCCGAAAAAAAGCTTTATAGACTTAATTATATTTAATTAAATTTAAAATGTTCAATTTTGGGCGAAGTTCTCACAAATGTGTTCACTTCCCACATTCGGGTCGAAATCCACCCTAAGTCGTTGATCTTTGTTCATCCTACAGATGATGGTACATATTTTCAGATGTCGTGGGTCCCATGACTTCTGCCATTTTTCTGGCACGTCACCATACTCGTGTCACTTTTCGGGTCTATTTTTTAAGTCTATTTAATCATTTTAAACTTCCGCCCGAAAAAAGTGCTTTATAGACTTAATAATATTTTATTAAATTTAAAATGTTCAATTCCAGGCGAAGTTCTCACAAATGTGTGCACTTCCCACATTCGGCTAAGTCATTGATCTTTGTTCATCCAACAGACGAAAGTACCTATTATCAGATGTCGTGGGTCCCATGACTTCTGCCATTTTTCTGGCACGTCACCATACTCGTGTCACTTTTCGGGTCTTTTTTTAAGTTTATTTAATCATTTTAAACTTTAGCTCGAAAAAAAGCTTTATAGACTTAATTATATATTTAATTAAATTTAAAATGTTCAATTCCGGGTGAAGTTCTCACAAATGTGTTCACTTCCCACATTCAGGCCGAAATCCACCCTAAGTCGTTGATCTTTGTTCATCCTACGGACAATGGTACATCCCATGAATTCTGTCATTTTTTTGGCATGACACCATACTCGTATCACTTTTCGGGCCTATTTTTTAAGTCTTTTTAATCATTTTAAACTTCCGCCCGAAAAAGAGCTTTATAGACTTAATTATACTTAATTAAATTTAAAATGTTCAATTCCGAGCAAAGTTTTCATAAATGTGTTCACTTCCCACATCTGGGCTGAAATCCACCCTAAGTCATTGATCTTTGCTCATCCAACGGACGATGATATCTGTTGAGTGTTGTCAGATGTCATCGGTCCCATAATAAGAGACATTTAAATTTTAAAGATGTGCAATAGTTTGAGATAAATATTAAATATAATGTTAGTATTATTTGTAAAAATTTAAAATTCAAAAATAGTATAAAACATGAAACTTAGTTTCTAGAATAAAACAAATAACTAAATATAAATATAAATTTTGATATACAATTTGAAAGGTAAAAGTTGAATATAAAAAAGAAAACATTCAATATTAAATCTAAAATATTAATTTAAAGTTTAAAAAAATTCTTTAAAAATATGTTTACAATATATAATTTTAAAAAATAGTTTAAAAATATATATAAAATTTCAACATAAATTTAGTGTATTAATTTAAAGTTTAACAAAAAAATTTAAAAATATATTTACGATATATAATTTTAAAAAATAGTTTTAAAATATATATAAAAGTTCAACATAAATTTAGTGTAATATAAATTTTAATTTAATAAATAAATAAAGGCTAAAAATATATATAAAAGTTCAACATAAATTTAGTTTAATATAAATTTTAATTTAATATAAATAAAATAAGTAAGTTTAATATAATTAAAATAACTAAATTTAATATAATTAAATTTAGTTTAATATAAGTAAGTTGGAGTTTTAGTTCAAATCTTAACTATATATTTATAAAATTATAATCAACCGCAATCAATGTACAAATAATTAATGGAATGAACTAATTTTTTTTATATATATATTAAATATTGAGGAAGAAGCATTACATAAAAAAGATCACAGTATTAAATTTATTTCCATTGTTTAACAAATAATTGAAATAACGTAGCTCATATACAAAAAGCATTTGAAAAAAATTAATTAATAAAAATGAAAGAGAATTATAGAAAGCATTTTTATATTCATAAGACTCTAAGAGGCAAACTGAAACAAACTGGAATTTGAAAAATTATCATTAATATTTATGCGTTGGAAATTTATAATTTTTGTGTCTGAAGTCTGAGACTTGAGTCCCTCAAAAAATTAAAAGCCAAAATGAGTGAGCCACTAAGCCTGTTAGGTTTCGAGGACATAGGAAAAAAAACTACTAGGGGCCCAAGGGGGGCTAGGGCACAAGTAGTGGATGGTTTACAACTTTGCCCTAAGAATATGGCCCTCCTTCCATGTAGAATTCTTCAGACAACATAAGTTGAAAGAATTCTTCAAGCCACATGTAGTTTGGAAAGTCGTCCAGGAGCAACCATTTCTGGAGGAAGTCCCTGGCAATCCGTGCCTATTTCCTGTGACACGTCAAGTACTCCGTATTTACGTTCAGAAGAAATGGTTGCCCGGCCACTGGCACTATTTGGTCAGGGAGGAGAATCTTGGATAATTCACTCGCCCAAGGGATCCCCACCCCTACTTCTACAAGGATGACAATAGTAATATTGTCTCCAAGGAAGTCTTCCTTTAAAACCTTCCTCAACAGCATCAGCATATCCACCTTGTCTCCTCCGAGGTCCAGAAGAGACACTAAGAACCAAGATGTAATGTCCATGTTAACACGATATCTATTTTCATTTTGCAGAAACTCTCTGCCCAACACCATCCACACAGCCTCATTGGTGAATGACCCGACCTCCTTGCAGACTGATTGGAGGGTTTGGTCCTTAACGGAGCCCAGAAAGGTCCTCTGGTCCTCTGCAGAAATGCTTCTCAAGTGGATGGGAGTGTCCATCTTGAGAAAACAAATTAACAAATTAAACAACCTAAGCCTATAAACCTAAACCAGAGGAAGAATTTAAATATCGTGAACTCTGATGATTTATCTACCAAATGGCAAAGGCTAATTGAAGATGAAAGAAGCAGAGATCGTATATAAATAAAGCTCTTGATTGTAATAATTACTTCTTTAACCGTATTAATTGCTTTAAATTTTTTTTCTTTCGTATCTCTGCAAATCTTTCCCATAAATGCACGAGTGTGTGAAATTGAAAATAGCTATAAACCGGTACCAAGTTGGCAAGTACCACATTGGAAGTCATGGGGACAGAGTGGATTGTAGTAAGTGAATAGATATATATTAAATGACCGAAATTATCGATCGTGATTCATGACATTTGATACGTGTCTATTGAATCCAATTCCATTCCAGACAATTTCTGGTAAGCTATGTTCTCTTCAGAAAATTGGGCAGAAATAAAACTTCAGCCATTGATCTACGATCATCGAATGGTTTAAAATCATTGATGGATTTTAGGTATGTGTCACCCTTCACGTGTCAAAGAGGTCACGCTTATTGATACATCGTGCAAAGTCTGGACTCAATGTGATGTACTGATGTGATGTGATGTGATGTGCCTTGTCTATTAATGGCAATGAATTCATGAAATTGCCAATAAATTATATATTTTTTCATAAATAACAAAATATTCGCCAAAACAAATTCAATAATTTTCAAGTGGTGGATAAAAATCGCCAATACATTTTGATGTCATGGAAATGGGGACAAGGCAACAACAAAGTTCAATGTTAATAAGTTAGTTTCAACCATAAAAACAAAACAAAGAACTAAAAACCATTCCAGACATATCAAGAGAGATTTCAAAAAAGCATGAAAGAAGTTTAACAAAATAAAAGAAAGGAGAAGAGCCTCCCTAAGATGCTTCCATGATGCCTTTTGATGCTTCTCCCTTGTTTCTCTCCTCTCCAAGTCCCAAATGAGTGTAGCTCTCAGCTTTTAGCACTAGCCATGGATGTCATATGGAGATTCAAGATGGTTGAATATGATAAGCAAATACTATGCAAGAGTAGATAGTGATGCTATGAAAAAGCTCTATGCTAATGCCAGTATAACAACAATACTCTAAATGCTTCTTTTTGCTTGAGGAGAAGGGTTCTATTTATAGAAGAAATGGAGAAATGAAGGGTTAAGATTGAATGGTTTAATCAAGGGCCAAGTTTGAAAGTTGGGGATCCATGTGCACAATTGGCACCAATAAAATGGTGACAAGTGTCAACATAGGATTGGGTTGAGAGAAGAGGTTGGAGGCATTAAAGGCCTGAGAAGACCTCATGGTTATCTAGAAGGTAAGGGTCAAGTCTAAATTAAGATTACCCATTGGATTAAGAGTTAATCCAAGGATAAACCTTTGTGCAAATGATTAAGAGATAATCATGGTCAAAGCATTAAAGGCTTGATGAGACCTTTGGGTTGGGTAGAGGTTGAGTCAAAACAAATGTTTTAACCATGTGGGAGGGTTTGAGGTAACCATTAATGGTTATTGGAGACTTTGGGGATTAAGTGGTTGAAGGTTGAAAGCCTTCAATGGTTATCAAAGACTTTGAGGGTTAATTTGTTGAACACACAAAGCATTAATTGCTTTTCAAAGACTTTGGAGTCTTTGAGAAGTGACTCCAATTTGCTTAGGAATGTGACAATAATTAGGGGATGGATTAGGCTAATTAGGAAGGGGGTAGAAGAATCTAGAAGGGGATTAGATTTTGCAAGTGGATTTGGTGGGTGAGGGAAAATAGGATTTTATTAAAATAAAAATTCATTTATTTCAATAAATGTGTGCAAGTTGTATTTGGATAAATATTCAAATAAATATTAATTTATTTAAATGAGAAAAAGGAAGATAAAGCATTAAAATGCTTGAAGACTTTGAGGGGAACCATTAAAGGCTTGAAGACTTTAAGGAAAACCATTAAAGTCTTAAGAAGACTATAGAAGGAAGCCATCAAGTTTGAAGACTTTAAAGCCATCAAGTTTGAATACTTTAAGGGAAACCATTAAAGGTTTCAAGTGGGTGAGGATAAATAGGATTTTAAATAAATAATTTATTTAAAATAGTTGTGCAACTTGCTTTTGTAGGAAAATACAAGTGGGTGGAGGATAAAGGTGATTTAAATAAATGATTTATTTATTTAAATGTGAGAGGTGGGATTTTGGGGGTTTTAAATAAATATTAATTTATTTAAATGTGAGAGAAGATTTAATTAAATAAATATGATTTATTTATTTAATTAATGGTCTGAATTTGGTTAAGTGAATTAAATCAAATAAATTGAATAATTTATTTAATTAATAGGAGAATAGGGTTAAGATGAATTAATTAAATATTAATTTAATTAATTATTAATTGATGGTTAAATAATCAAATAAATACTAAGTATTCATTTAATTAAGTGGACAGATTTATGTGACTACATTTGCCCCTCTTTGAGACGGTGCGGTTTATCGCGTCGTTTCAAAGAAAGAAAAATAGGTGTGAAGAAATGCCCCATAAAATGTAAATTTAATGGGTGGTATGCCCCCTCGAGAGATGGGCCAAATTTTGTTTTGAAAAATCGGGCGATCTCTCGAAAAAGAATGCAAAGTGGAAGGGAGGTAGAATAGAAGAAATTAGAACTAATGATGAAAGAATGGGAGAAAATGGAGTGAATATGAAGAAACAACAAGCCAATGAGTACCCTGAGGTCATGCAAGAGATACATAGCAGATGTAGTGTGGGGTTTGGATTGATGCTATACAATTGATCAAAATTGTTTGGACAATCTGGTGCAATCGGTTTAATTGCCCCGGTCAAGTCAAAGCGTGACAGTTGATGTCAGTTGGTCGCTTGGACATGATAAAGTCTGAGTAAGTGAATCAAAGTGACCTGATGTGACTTAGACAATTGATTGTAATTGCCCGATGAAGTCAAGGTATATGAAGCAAAATACTCGTTGAGACATAGACAATTGATGTAATTGTCCATTGGATTGTATTTGATTGGTTGATCAATTGATAGTGTGTGCGTGTGATGGATGGTTGTGGGGAATCATGGCAACCCCGTTGAGACTAGGTCATTGTGATAAATGCCTGATGTAGTCTAGGATTACCATAATCGATTACCTGTTGAGACCCGAAGATACGTGATCAGAGTATCTGTTGATAGTCTAGGTGTGTGGGAGTCGATGTATCTGTGTAGATAGAGTAACTGGCTTAATTTTGTGGATGAGTGAGGATGGGAAGCGATGAAGGGATTAGGATGATGTTGATGATCAAGATAGGGAGGGTGAGGGGGGATTTGATGTTAGATAGAAGATATGGAGGACTTATGACTCATTCCTATGGAAGAAGAGGAAAATAGAGTATGCATTATTATGACTATGTATGCATGATATGCAGCTATTATGAATGTATGGATGGTTGGAATGCAACGAAATGCAATATATACAAATGAGATGGAATTATGATCCATGGTGCTTTATTTTTCATCATTGAGCTTTAAAATGTTGTAAGAAAATACAAGCAACTTGACATAAAGATTCAAGATGACTAGAGTATTTCTTACATGGATTTTATATAGCAAGTTAATACAAGCAACTTGATATAATGGATCAAGTTGACCAGAGTATTGCTTGCGGAACAGAAAAGGATTATCTCCTTTCATGCATGACTTGGATCGTCCTCCTTGATCTTAGGTTGATCATATCCTGAGACAAGTGCATACCATAATAAGAGATAAAACCTTTATCTAGTTTGGTTGAGGTAGGAGGAACCAAAGAAAGAGCATTGCACCTGCAAACAAACAATATATACATAAAGAATAAAGAATAAGGATCCTTGGTAATGGTTCATGCTCATATGGTTGAGGTATACGCTGTAGTCAGCAAGCCATAATGATCTATGACTGCATTTTGCATAAGATCATGTAGCTTGGTGAACTTCCCACATAGACACCATTAGTACATGCCCCAGTACTTCATCGGAAGTAATGCGCAAACGATACAAAACAATGCTGAAAGATCCCGATACAGATAAACAAATGATTGTACTCATAAATCAAGCAAGTATTTGATAGCTTAACATAATTTTCTTGTCAAAGAAAATGTCATCTTGTCTTTGTTTTGATAAGGAAGGATGCATCCTTGTTTAAGATAGTTTGGATTGTTGATGTTGATTGTGTTGGTCGAGTGATAAGTGGTCATTTGTGTGAGTATTTTGTATCTGATTGGATGAATATGTACAAGGTGTTGTCATGTTTTTTTGGGTGATTTTTGATGGTTTTTCCGATGTTTTTGGATTTTGTGAATCATTTTTGAATGTTTTTGGATTTTGTGTAATAGTTTTTGAATGTTTTTGATATTTTCTGGGACATTTTTGAATGTTTTTGTATTTTGCGAGACATTTTTGAATGTTTTTGTATTTTGCGAGACATTTTTGAATGTTTTTGTATTTTGTGAGACATTTTTGAATGTTTTTGCCAATGAATCACCAGTAATGTAGAATCCACTTCCATCATCTAGATTGTAAGGGCATTGCCCCCAAGTTGGACATGATTTATGAAAAAGCGCGATGCTAGATGCATGAAGTACTTTCTTGGATGACAGATCAAATAACAAGCCATGGTTAGATGGATGGATGTGTGTATGAATGAATGTGATCGCAATGAGCCTGAAAGATACTGGAGTCATTGCCTTTACGAGTGGCGCCTGTTTGCCAGGTTTTCGCCATCGTACTTACCCAAGGTGCCACTGGAGTGGTTGTTCACCGTTTGGATGCATGATTTTTCTTTACTTTTTTGAATGTTTTTGTATTTTCTTTAGGACATTTTTCTGAATGTTTTTGGTATTTTCTTTAGGACATTTTTTTGAATGTTTTTGGTATTTTCTGATATGCAGGGGAGCCTGATGCCTTGTACACCTTAGGTATAAAACCGTTTGAGGTGCATGCTATTGATTGGATCTGCGAGCGGTTCTCCGTCTGATGTAGCCAACTGATATGCCCCGGACCCGAATACAGCAGTGACAACATATGGGCCCAACCAGTTTGATTCAAACTTGCCTTGATGTTCTCTGTTTGGTTGGTTGCGAGGATTTTCTCGAAGAACAAGATCACCTACCTCAAATGTACGAGATCTAACTCGGTGATTGTAGCTTCTACTCATGCGCTGCTGATAGGCTTTGAGGTGATTGTATGCAGCTTGTCGCTTCTCATCTAGTAACTCTAAGTCCTGAAAATGAGATACTCTGTATGCTTCATCATCGATGAGATTGTGCAATGAAACTCGTAAGGATGGTATCTCGACCTCAATAGGTAAGATAGCTTCAGCACCATAGACCAATGAATAAGGAGTTGCACCTGTAGGGGTCTGAATGCTAGTTCGATATGCCCATAGCGCTAGATTCAATTGAACATACCAATCACGGCCGACATCATTGACTGTCTTCTTTAGGATCCTCAATATGTTTTGTAAAGCGGAAAATCGCGGTCGAACCCTAGTTGGTCTCCCCTCTTCTAACTCCAAGGAGAGAGAAGGGAGGTTCGCTAGGATTCGATGGGTTTTCACTTAGGGGGAAAAATTTACATTCAAAAGAGGGGTTGAAACTCATAAGATCCAATCCCACGTAATGCAAGATTGGATGCTAAATGAATTTCAAGGGTTAGGAAAGCAAGGCTACCCTCTTTTGTAAAGATTAAGGAAATTAAGCTAAGGATGCATAGAAAGTCATAAAGATTCGCTTATAAACTGAGTTCGGGTTATAGGATGAAGCTGCGGACCTGGAATTAGCAGTAAAATGTCGATACGGCGCTGTCCTGCAAATTTGAGCAAAAGTTGTCGGGACGATGGCGCCCGGCGCCACGGTCCTCCAAAAAATCCGTGAAACGAAGGGGGATCTGTTCGTCTCTGCACAAGGATTCCAGATCTTCAATTTTAGCCGCGTACCTGCAACCTACACACAGAAAAGCGAAGACGATTGGGGGGTTAGGGATTAGGGGTTTGCCTTTAGGTCAAACCCCGGTTTTGGAATTAACCAAGAAATCAGCAAGAGCTGTAAATGTAAATGACTGTAATGTAAAACAAGTACTAATACCTTGTTCTAAGGATGTTTGTATCCTTATGTGCAAAGGTTTAGATGTTGTATGTTGTAGTATGTAGCATGTAATAAGTGATCTCCTCTTCAATGGTTGAATCGTTGACTTGAATGCAACACTTAGCCTTGAATGGAGACTTGAAATGATCAATTGCTTGAATGCTTGAATGCTTGAGTATAGTTTCCACGCTTTTTCCCTCATATCGAATGAAAGAGGAAAATGTAGTTTATATACTTGTCATTTAGGGCTGATAGACTGATTTTCCCGACCTTAGGCCGACCAGGGAAGTATATTTCCAAATTGCAAACAAAAAGACCCGAGCCCCTTAGGAGACCGGGCCCAAAATAGGACCCAGGGACCAGGGCGCTGGGCGCCATGGTCCTGGAGGACCAGGGCGCTGGGCGCTCTGGTCCCACCTCCCGGGACATCAGGGTGCAAGGAGGTTCAGGCCAGAGTACTTGAAAAATGCAGTTTTCAGTGTCGTGAGCGAGTTTCGGGGTCTCCATTCAGGTTGCATGTTGCGTCGCCATCGTGAAGACCGAAATGCAGTCGAAATTGCAAGTGTCGCAATTTTAGGACGCTACATTTAGCCCCCACTTTAGCAGGAGTATGTATGCTCATACTTCCGGTAAAGTACAAGGAAACAACGTTGAAAGACTTTCACCACGTCAAGGAGGCAAGATACACCAAGCCCCCAGTGGACTAAGGATCTTACAACTTCGATTAACAAAGTAAAAGGGAAGATCACGAGGAAGAACCATGACTGTCAGTAGTAAGGTTCCCTTGCTATGAGTCATGCAAAAGAAATACCAAAAATCTTCAAGACAAAGCTAAGTTTGCCAAGAAATTTTCAAGTATCTTTGAAAGAATAGACAGGGTGTATGCCCCCCTACGTTAAAGTGATCGCACACGCCTCAATGGGGGTGATTGTTTTAACGTAGTGATACACATAAGAAAAAGGAGCATGTTATCGCAAGGATTTAGCCCCCAAGTGTGAGATAAACCCAAGGATAATAGACACAAACACAAAACACAAGGTGACTTCGCTTTCCTCGGGGTCAGTATGCTGTATGATAAGTCATGTATATATCATATGTATGTATGCATAATTTGTTCTTCATTCCCCAATCAAGGAAGGTCACCTAGAAGAAGGGAACACATGTGTCTTTTGAGTCAACATGAGAGAGATCGAGAGATCTCAATGCTTTGCATCGTCCTCAAGTAGACAACACTAAGGACGACAAATAGAAGAATGAGAATAACATATAGAAGAAGTAACAAAAGAGAGGGGGAGAGAGTCTGCTATGCTAATGTAGCTAGTCTAGCATGTCATCTACCCCCCGATCTTGCTGATCAATGTTTCGGGAAGGCAGGGAACATGCTAGAGGAGGAACATCCAACACAGCAGATGGAGCTATCACAAGATCCAAACAAGGGCTATGTTCATGTTCCAAGCCACATTGTTCTTGTCTAGGAGCTAGGATAAGTGCTTTAGAAAATTCATTAGATAAATGGTTATCAACATCAACAAGTTCATATTCACTATCAGAAGCAAGAGGAGTAATATTTTCATCTATATCATCATCAAGATTTATAAAAATAGGATCTTTAACTCGCACAGGATCAAGACCATCATGCATCTTATGTTTAGGAGATTTAGGCTCAATATCCGGCTGAGGGGAAAATGGAATAATGTTTGTTGAAGGTGTTTGTGGAGATTGCAAAGTTTGAGAAGTAGCTGCTTGAGCCCTAAGATGACGCTTTCGTTGACGTTCCCGTGCAGAATGATTACGTCTAGTCTTAGTAGGAAGTGTAGAAGATAGAGGAGGAGGAATATTCTCATCCCTATCACTTGGATGTTTAGGTTGAGGTCTTTTAGGCTGGATAATAGGAGAAGAAGAAGGTCTCTTCTCTCTATAGAAGGCAGGAGGAGGAACTGCTCCATATAAAGGAAGAATTTTTGGTTTAGGAAGAAGACCAAGTCCATCATGACGAGGAGGTATAGGTCTATTTTTAGAAGATTTATTAGGCATAGACATAGTCGCATCCATAGGGACGGGTTGGGAATCTTCTTGGGGAAAGACATTAGTTTTGTCTTTCAAAGGAAGAATTTCCTTCTCAAGAATGATAGGAATGTCAAGTTTAGGTGCTCTAGGTTCACTTAGAGATAGGATCATATCTGTTTTCCACTTTTGATAAGATTTGAAAAGATGATCACTTCGCGGAGGAAGAGATTGGAATTGTTTAGGCCAAAAGTAATCAATAGGAACACTAGAGGTTCTTTCAGCTGGTTTAAAGAGACTATGATTGACAGTAACAACTTCACCATTATGGGGAAATTTCAAACACTTATGAATAGGAGAAGCAATAGCTTTCATGGAAGATAGCAAAGGATAGCCAAGCTTCACACGAAATTGTTCGGAAGAAGGAATAATAGCAAAGTTCACATCAAGAGATTTGTTATGGACCTCAATAGGCAATGTAATAGAACCAATTGCAGGAGAAGAAAATGCATCAAATAGTTTCACAATCACATCTGTTTTGTCATAGATCAGTTGATTCAATTGCAAAGTAAAAAGAAATTCTTCAGTAATAACATTAACCATGCACGAAGGATCAATAAGCACTCCACGGCAAGGCATATTCTTGACTTTTGCAACTATGTATAAAGGACCATCAGGTGCCCTAATGGTTTCGCTAGAATCAAATGTGATGGAAGGTTCTTTAGGGTTTTCTTGCTGCTCTACAAAGTTAATCACATTCGGAGTCATAGACACAAGACCATCAGATGAGAGAGAGGAATCATTAGCCTCAATCGCATTAGAAGTATGAGAAGTATGAGAAGGTAATGGATCAGTAAAAATCTAAAGATTTTGGTTAGGAGGAGCTACAGATGTGTTGCCTTTATCATTCACTCCAGAAACAGAAATAGTATTATTATCAATCAAATCTTGAATTTTACCCTTTAGAGAAAAACATTTTTCAGTATCATGCCCAGGCTGACGATGAAAGTGACAAAAAGCTTTGTAATCAAAATAAGGTGAAGTAATCTTTGCAGGATCAATTTGTCTTATAGGAGGAAGGGTAAGCACATTTTGTCCCAATAACTTATTCATAATATCATGCAATGATTCATTCAAAGGAGTATACTTTCTTTCTTTCTTGAAAAATTTAGAAATAGGAGGCACACCTGATGCTGCATTCACATTGTTGTTGATGATGTTTTCATTGAATTTGATGGAATCTCTGTTCGGTTTAAACTTCCCAAATGGTTGTTGACTGCTATCACCCTTATCACTTGGAGCCATAGGATGTGATTGTTCCATTTGACTCACAATCAGTTGATAATTGTGAAGAGTGGCGCACAACTGTTGGAAAGAAGTAAACTCAGAAAATAGAAGTTTGTCTCGAATATCTTTTTGCAAATTAGAAATAAAGATTCTTTGAATATCATTATCAGGCACTGGAAAAGAAATTTGAGCATACAAATGCTTATATCTACCAATGAAATCAGTCACTTTTTCTTTAACACCTTGTTTACAATGCATCAAATCAATCAAAGTAACTTTAGGACTTATATTATTTTGAAATTGTTGAATGAAAGCATTTGCAAGTTGTTCGAAAGAAGTAATAGAATAAGAAGGCAACGAGCAATACCATTGTAGGGCTTTGTCTCTTAATGTTCTAGTAAATAGTTTTGCAAGCAACCTTTGGTCATAAGCAAAATCAGTACATATTGTTTGAAAAGTCTTAACATGTGTTAGAGGATCTCCTTTACCATTATAAAGTTCCAAATGCGGGATTTCAACATGCTTAGGAGGAATAGCTCGAACAATGTCAAGAGAAAGTGGGCTCGCAACATCAAATGTGGGCACACTAAACTTAGATTGATTCATACAGGCAATTTGTTGCTGTAAAGAAGAGACAGTTTGTGCAAGATTATTAATGGTAGCTTCAGTCGAAGAGTTCATATTAGGTGTGTTAGATTGAGATGGAGGTGTGATGTTATTGAAAGATGGTAAAGAGTAAGGTGGTGGGACCCTATGATAGTCAACCATAGGGGATGATTGGATAGGAGGAACACTACAAGGAGGAATGGAATGGTTAAATGAATTGCCCCCTTGTGTCATGTTCATTTGTGAAGATGTAATAGGAACACTCATTGAAGGAATGTACGAAGAAGTTGGATTGAATGAAGGAAGAGGGTTGATTGAAGAAGAAGGGTTGCCCCCATGACTGGTAATCACAGGAGGAATGTCTTGTATAGAGGTAGCCATTATGTTTGATGTAAAGGTAGGTATACTAGCAATAGGAGTTGTCAAAGGAATAGAATGATTGACTTGTGTAGGAGGTTGTGTATAACCTAAAGATTCAGCACAACTCTTCATAGGCATCACATTCGAATCCACAATGTGTGCGATACCACGTAAAACATCAATTCCATTCTTATCACTTTGAAGCATACATTTTAGACCCTCAATTAAAGGAAGAGCTTGACTATCGAGATACTCATGAGACATCCATTGGTGAAAATCGTCAAATTGGTTATCCAATTTGGAAAGTTGTTCAACAGAAACTTCATGGGGAGCTTCTTCATCATTAGGAGGATTAGAGGAATTACCCATGTCCTCGTTAAAAAGACTACTCAAATTAGGTTCCATCTCCTCAATAGTTAAACCTCGGAAAGACTTAATTCTACGGCTTCGTCTAACGGGAATAGTGTAAGTAGGGCTTATTGTTGTAAAACTCATGCACTAGAGAGAGAGAAAAGATTTTGATTTTAGAGGTAGCAATTTTCAGTAAAACCAGCCAATCTTCCAGATTTAAGCTATTAAATGCAATCACAACAGTCTCCCGAAATTTCGGAAAAAATGTCCGGGACCGTGGCGCTCGGAGTGCAACACGGTCCTTGCAACTTTTTTCGAAATTTGCAGGGATGAAAGGTATGATGATTTTAGAGCTAATCTGAAAAAATTGAGGGATTTTACGGTCTGTAGATAGGCCAAATTAAAGTTGCAAATTCAAAATTGAACCCTATCAAGATTGTTGAAAAATGCAAAATTTGAATTTTGAAAAAGAGAGGGAAACTGAAATTTTGAATTTTATGATTTTAGAGGGAATGTCAAGAGCAATGCAAATTTTGAAACTTGAAAATTAACTCAATTTCATGCAAAATTCAATTTTGAAAGCGGAAATCAAAGTTGTTGTAATTAAGCACTTAATTTCAAAAGTCACAAAATGCAAATATTTGAATAAAGCACTGAAATTTTGAATGAATGCAAATACAATTTTAAGATCTAAGACAGTAAGAACACAATTTTGACACAAAATTTCAGTTTCGATAATTTTTGAATGATTAGGAGCCTTAGACCACGCAATCACAAGACCAACTTTGACTGTAATTTTGAAAGTGTTATAATTGACAAAATCAGCCAAAATTCTGGATTTTAGCAGGAAAATACAGCAAGATCTCGCTCCCGAAATTTTGGAAAAAATGTCGGGGACGATGGCGCTCGGAGTGCAACACGGTCCTCGCAACTTTTTTCCAAATTTTCAGGGATGAAAGATATTGTGATTTTATTGCCGAATCCAAAGTTACAGCTGATTTGGAGATGTTTTGATCGGTCAAATTGTCGGACAAAGGTTGAATCAAGAGGGTTTCAAAAATTAGGGTTTTGACTTTTAACCACTTAATTTTCAGAATTAAAGCACAAATATGAATTGATAATTTGTAATAGAAGGACAGATCTGAAACAAGCATTAACATTTAGACATTTCGCAAGTTTAATTACTAAAAAGAAATTTTAGGGTTTTAATGCAATCACCTCTAAAACTTTGCAAAAGATCAAACATGGAAATGTAATCAATTTTTTCAGATCTAAGCATGAAAAATCAGAAAGGATGTTCACGTCAGGTTCACCAAAATGTAAAGCGGAAAATCGCGGTCGAACCCTAGTTGGTCTCCCCTCTTCTAACTCCAAGGAGAGAGAAGGGAGGTTCGCTAGGATTCGATGGGTTTTCACTTAGGGGGAAAACTTTACATTCAAAAGAGGGGTTGAAACTCATAAGATCCAATCCCATGTAATGCAAGATTGGATGCTAAATGAATTTCAAGGGTTAGGAAAGCAAGGCTACCCTCTTTTGTAAAGATTAAGGAAATTAAGCTAAGGATGCATAGAAAGTCATAAAGATTCGCTTATAAACTGAGTTCGGGTTATAGGATGAAGCTGCGGACCTGGAATTAGCAGTAAAATGTCGATACGGCGCTGTCCTGCAAATTTGAGCAAAAGTTGTCGGGACGATGGCGCCCGGCGCCACGGTCCTCCGAAAAATCCGCGAAAGGAAGGGGGATCTGTTCGTCTCTGCACAAGGATTCCAGATCTTCAATTTCAGCCGCGTACCTGCAACCTACACATAGAAAAGCGAAGACGATTGGGGGGTTAGGGATTAGGGGTTTGCCTTTAGGTCAAACCCCGGTTTTGGAATTAACCAAGAAATCAGCAAGAGCTGTAAATGTAAATGACTGTAATGTAAAACAAGTACTAATACCTTGTTCTAAGGATGTTTGTATCCTTATGTGCAAAGGTTTAGATGTTGTATGTTGTAGTATGTAGCATGTAATAAGTGATCTCCTCTTCAATGGTTGAATCCTTGACTTGAATGCAACACTTAGCCTTGAATGGAGACTTGAAATGATCAATTGCTTGAATGCTTGAATGCTTGAGTATAGTTTCCACGCTTTTTCCCTCATATCGAATGAAAGAGGAAAATGTAGTTTATATACTTGTCATTTAGGGCTGATAGACTGATTTTCCCGACCTTAGGCCGACCAGGGAAGTATATTTCCAAATTGCAAACAAAAAGACCCGAGCCCCTTAGGAGACCGGGCCCAAAATAGGACCCAGGGACCAGGGCGCTGGGCGCCATGGTCCTGGAGGACCAAGGCGCTGGGCGCTCTGGTCCCACCTCCCGGGACATCAGGGTGCAAGGAGGTTCAGGCCAGAGTACTTGAAAAATGCAGTTTTCAGTGTCGTGAGCGAGTTTCGGGGTCTCCATTCAGGTTGCGTGTTGCGTCGCCATCGTGAAGACCGAAATGCAATCGAAATTGTAAGTGTCGCAATTTTAGGACGCTACATGTTTTTATTGGATGCTTCGGCCTGACCATTTCCTTGTGGGTAATAGGGAGTGGAAAAGCGGTGTTGGATATGAAATTTCTCACAAAGCTCACGAACATCCTGATTTTTGAAAGGAAGATCGTTATCTGTGACAATGGACATGGGCACACCATACCGGCAGATGATGTAATTGAGGATGAATGAGGCGATCTGCTTGCCGGTGACTTGGGTAAGTGGAACAGCTTCGATCCACTTGGTGAAATATTCGGTGGCGGTAATAATGAATTTATGGCCATTGGATGAAGATGGATGGATTTTACCCACAAGATCAAGACCCCATTGACAAAAAGGCCATGGTGTTGTGATTGGTTGCAGTTCTTGAGCTGGTGCATGTATCAGGTCACCATGAATTTGACATTTCTTGCATTTCCTGACAAAGTAGTAGGAATCCTTTTCCATAGATGGCCAATAGTATCCAGCTCGCATGATCTTTTTGGCTAGTGATGGACCACTTGAGTGAGTCCCGCAAATTCCTTCATGTACCTCTTCCAAAGCCTTTGTTATCTCACCTTGTTCTAGACATCGAAGGAGAGTACCATCAAGACCGCGTCGGTATAGGGTTTCGGCAATAATGGTATATCGAGCAGTTTGGCGAATGAAGGTTTTACGTTGGTTATTTGATTGGTTGGGAGGAAGGGTGTGATCGCGGAGATAGGTGTAGAACTCACCGTACCATGGGGATTCAGAACCAACAAGGCAACATATCATTTCAGATTCGGGGATATCATAAGCAGGGATCCAAAGTTGTTCTACCAAGAACTCGTAGCATGTGGAATTCTGTGGAAGATCTAGTAGAGATGCGATGGTAGCCATAGCATCAGCAGCTCGATTCTGATCTCTTGGTATCTGCTCAAAAGTGATAGTAGTAAATGATGTCTTTAGATTGTCCACCATTTGCTTGTATGGCATGAGTTTATCATCTTTGGTCTGATACTCATCTGTTGCTTGTCGAATGACTAGTTGGGAATCGCCATATACTTGCAATTCTTTTAATTTCCATTGTATGGCTAATCTGAGTCCTGTGATCAAGGCCTCATACTCTGCTATGTTGTTTGTGCATGGAAATGTGAGCCTATAAGACTTCGGGATGCTATCACCTTGAGGTGTGATAAACAGAATGCCTGCCCCCGAGCCGTGCCTAGTGTATGAACCATCAAAGTATAATTTCCATGACTATGCTTCTGTAATCATGAATATCTCTTCATCTGGAAAATTGGAAATGAGAGGATGATCACCTATGAGAGGTGCATCGGCCAACTGATCTGCAATAACCTGACCTTTGATAGCTTTACGGTCCACATACTCAATATCAAATTCACTTAGAATCATCACCCATTTGGCTAAGCGACCTGTCAATGCTGCTTTGCTAAGTAAATACTTGAGTGGATCAATCTTTGCAATGAGTTGCACCTTGTGTGTTAACAGATAGTGCCTCAGTTTAGTGGCTGCCAAGATTACTGCTAGGCAAGCTCGCTCAATAGGTGTGTAATTGAGTTCATAGCCCACCAGTGTGCGAGAGATGTAGTAAATAGCACACTCTTTTCCTTCTGCATTATGTTGTGCCAGTAGTACACCCAATGCTGTACTTGTTGCTGAGATATAGAGCAATAATGGTCTACTTGGATCTGGTGGCATCAGCAATGGTGGATTCATGAGATAGTCTTTAAGCACCTGAAATGCTTGCTGGCATCTGTCATCCCACTGAAAGCGGATGTTCTTGTGTAGCAGGTGTGTGAATGGGTGACACTTATCAGCCAATTGTGCAATGAATCTGTGGATAGATTGAAGCCGTCCTTGTAGTGTTCTTAGCTAACTGATATTCTTTGGAGGTGGCATGTCCATGATTGCTTTAACCTTTGCTGGATCGACCTCAATGCCTTTGCTTGAGACAATGTATCCTAGAAGCTTCCCAGAGGTCACTCCGAAGACACATTTCTTTGGGTTGAGTCGAACATGGTATTGTTCCAATCTATCAAAGATTTTATCTAAGATGTGAAGATGTCCTTCTCTAGTAAGTGATTTTGCTAGTAAATCATCCACATAATCTTCCATCATAGTATGCATCATGTCATGGAAGATGGTGGTCATTGCTCTTTGATAGGTCGCTCCTGCATTCTTTAGACCGAAAGGCATTACATTCCAGCAATATGTGCCCCATGGACATGTGAAGGCTGTTTTATGTTGGTCCTCTGGTGCGATCTTTATTTGATTGTATCCTGAAAAGCCATCCATGAGTGAAAGCATGGCATGTCCTGCTGTCAAATCCACTATGATGTCAATATTTGGTAGAGGGAAGTCATCCTTAGGACATGCTTTATTTAGATCTCTGAAGTCTGTACAAATGCGGATGCCCCCTTTTGGTTTGCCAACTGGTACAATGTTGGAGATCCATTCTGCATAATCAATTGGTCTAATGAAACCAACATCCAGGAGTTTCTTGAGTTCTGTTTTGACTAGCACGGCAATCTGAGGATACATCTTACGAAGCTTCTGCTTGACAGGTTTGGCTCCTTTTGCTACTATGAGATGATGCATGACTAAATCAGGATCAAGCCCAGGCATGTCTGCATATGACCATGCAAAGTTGATCTGACGTTGTTGGAAGAACTCTATAAATTGAGGTTGTTCCTCTGGAGTGAGAAGAGATGCCAGATGTATGATATGAGGGTTTTTAGGAGTCCCCACATTGTATTCTTTAGTCTCCTCAATGAGAATCGTCGATCATTCCTGTTGTGTACTAGCAGGGAGAATGTCAAACCCTTCATCCTCAGGCGCCTCAGAGAGGTTTTCACCGTTGGATACGCTCTTTCTTTTTACTTTTGTGGGATCAAACAGTGCCACAATGTGGTTTTCACTAGAAGATCCATGTTTTATTGTTATATTTTTGCAGCTGAAGGGTTTGGCATCCGCCCCGAAGTATGTTGCGCTATTAAGTTCAATGGCGAATCCAGCTTTGTGATCCCCGCTTGGTAGATTATCCCTTAATTCCAAAAAGTCAATGATAGCCTCATCGTTTTGGAAGAGGTCAAGACATAGGGGATTTGGTTGGTTCCATTCGATGAGTTCAGGGTAGATAATGGGCATTACTTCATCGATTAGATTAAGTTCGTTAGAGGTATCAGTGAGGGTTAAGACAGTGTGGTGAAGGTCGTTGATGGTACTCTCCCTGTCAGAATCAGGCGTAGAATGAGACGTAGGGTCTGTGGAAGATGTTTCCAGCTCAGGTACCCAAGTGGTCTTTATCTGTGCTTCTCCGTAAACAAGAATGTCTTTGTGTGGCGGAGGTGATGATGTGTCTTCCTCATCTGAAGTGTTAAGCTGTACAGAATCAAATTCCCACTCATGTGAGTTGGTCTCTGAATCACTTTCCAGCATCCGATTGCTATACCATACTGGGATGTCGCTGGAGTTGAATACTGCAGGTGTGATTGGTTTATGTACCTTTGAGGTGATCGGTGCTGCAGGAACTGTGATGGGGTTTAAAGGTTTTGTCACTAGAAGTATCGACAGTGTTGATTTAGTGGCTTCTATTGGAACGGTTGGTGCCATAGATGCTGCTATGGGTTCCAATATAGTTGCTGCTATGAATGGTTTTATTGATGTGATGACTGCTGTGGATGGGATTACTAGTTTGATTGGTGGGATTTTTGGCACTGATGACGGTTGCGGTGGGTTTGTGAGCCTCGATGGGGCAGTGACAATATTGCTTGATGGTGCTTTGATTATGAAAGGTGTCCTCTTTACAGTAGGTGGGCAAAATGGTTTGCTAGGTTTTCCTTTAAATCTGAGTTTAGGAAGGATCTCTTTTTCAAAGCCTAGGCCTGTATTACCTTTGGGCTTGAACTCTGGCAGCAGCGGTTCATGTCGTCCTTGTTTGCAGTATCCCAAAGCACTCTGACCATCATATCCCATTCTTTGCATAATGAGGAGGCCTTTGCCATACTGTTCTGTAGGAAGTGTAACTCGCGGTATGTCAGTGGTGATGGGATCTTTATAGATCCAGTCCGCTAGGTCCTCATCTTGTGTTTCTTCCTCTTGACTCCTTCCAAGGACGAAAGGCGTCCAAGCACATGCTGGCGTGATTAGTCGTTGCTGGAGTAACTGCTGTGGTTTACCATGTGTTCTAGGAGAAGTGGGCATTTGTCCCACACAAAAGAGCTGACTCAAGTTGTATTCTCCAGGACCTTCCTCTACTATTTTCATCTTAAGCTTTTCTTGCTTGGGTATAGGGGTGTTCGAACTGGCAAGAGAGGCAGGACTTACATATGATGTGGAGGAAATGGCTTCCCTATTATTAGGAACAGTAATCTCTGGTTGATGGTTGATATTATGACAGTATGCAAAGGGATTTGCATCACCCAGGATTGTGATCTCTACACCATTATGTGGGAACTTGATACATTGATGGTAGGTAGATGGAACGGCTTGCATGGCATATATCCAAGGTCTCCCTAATAATAGATTGTATGGCAGAGGAAGGTCCAGAACCTGACAGATGATGTGCTTTACCACAGGGCCCACTCAGATTGGTAGTACCACAGCTCCTTTGGATGAACGCTCTGCATCATCATAGGCCTTGATGGTGATCTTCTTGCGAGGATCCACTGATTCTATTGCATATCCCAATGTTGTGACCAACTGTAGTGTACAAATGTTTAGGCCTGCTCCATTATCAATCAAGACTTGCTTGATCCTGTGTTGGTTGACAAAGCCTTCAATGTGTAGCGAAGCATTATGAGGTTGTTGGAAAGAAGAGTTGTCACTTTCAGAAAAAGTGAGACAAGGTGATGACTTTAGATTTCCAACCATGGCTTGAAATTGGTCCGTGTTCAGGTTTGCAGGGACTGACGCTTCTTGGAGTGCTTGATCCAAGATTGTTTTATGAGATGGTGATAGGCGTAATAGCTCTAAAATGGATATGAGCGCAGGGGTTTTATCTAATTGTTCCACAAGATTGTATTGCTTTGGGACGGAGGTGGTGCCCTGTGGAGCTGCCTTGATGGTGACCTTGCCACGACGTGTAACAACATTGCAATTTGAGGTGGGATTTTTGAAGGTTATAGTTGCAATTTGTTCACTGGCATCATACAGGTGATTTACAGTGTAGTTATACGCAGCCTGCGTATAATCAGTGGTATCAGTACCTCGCTTGGAAGTGGAAGGACCCCTTTGATCTTGTGATGGAAGTGGATTTTTGAACATCAGATGATCATTATTGGTTGTTTTTGGGTCATGTCCTTCAATCTCAATTTCTCCTCGATCAATGAGATCCTGAATGAGATCTTTCAATCGGTGACAATTACTTGTCTTGTGTCCTCTTCCTTGATGGAACTCACAGTATTCAGTATCTCTCCACCATGCCGGTTTGACCTGAGGTTCATAGTTGGATAGCTTAGGTAGAGTGATCAAATTCTGAGAAATGAGTTGTCGCATCACTGTTTCAATGGGTTCCCCTAAGGGAGTATATGTGCGTTTTTGTTTTTGCTGACGAGGTCTTGGTTCATCTTGAGATGTGATGCGACCTTGATTAGGAGGAACATTTGTGTTATTTTGAGGTGGAGGATTTTGTCCTGCAAATCGAACCACAGGTTGTGCATTTTGGATAGTTCGAGCATCCACAACCCCATCGTTGACAATATTTTTATTCTTGTTCCAGAAGTTTGGTTTATCGCTATTGAAGCGCGGGCGAGGACCATCTTTTGGTTCATTAAAGATTTTGATGAGTCCTTTCTTGATGAGTGCCCTTTCACATTTTAAACCCTTGGTGATCATATCGTTAAAAGAGTCTGTGTCTTTGACATCCAGGTGAAATTCCATTTCTTCGTTTAAGTTGGAAATGAAAATTTCCACTAGTTCTCGTTCAGGTAACTGAAGAGAACGTCTGCTAGACATTTGGCGCCATCGTTGCAGGAATACTGAGAATAGTTCACCTGGTTTTTGTTTGGTATTGCACAGATCAGCCATGGTGATGTCGCGTTCAATGTTATAAGAGTAATGAGATAGGAACTTCTGGATGAGTTCCTCAAATGTTCTAATGCCACCTAGAAGTCAGGAAAACCATGATGTGGTTGTTCCTCCCAAGCTTTGGGGAAAAAGGCACATTAGGTATGTGTCCTCATAAGCCACTTCAAGACAAGCAGAATGAAATTCTCGGACATGATCACGGGGATCCCCCTTTCCTCTATATTTTTCAAATTTGGGTGTTTCAAACCTGCGTGGAAAGGGTGGCATATAAAGATTCCTATCAAATGGATAGGGACAGATGTCGTTAAGTGAGAATTGATTAGTCTTGACACCACTATGAAGTTGTTGGGCGAGATTCTTGACTTGTTGCTGCAACATCTCCATTTCATTTGGAGGAGGAGGTGGTGGGTTACCTCGAGGAAGGTTATATCTGATGGGATCTCTACCCCTTTCCTCCTCATGGCGACTTTGTCTTTCTGATGCTTGTCTTAATTGGGTAAGATCGAAGTCTAAGGGGAGTTTGGCTCCTTCTTGAGCGAGTTTTAAGAAGTGAGCATCTGCATTGCTCCTGAGTATTTCGTCAAACAATCTGTTAAAGAGAGGGTTACGCTGAGCCCTTTCTATTGTTGCAGGAGTAGGAGTACTTGGGTTTTCGTCATTTGCATTTCCTCCAAGTGCTTCTTGGAATTCATTGAGATTTTCCTCTTCTTCTTCCTCAATTTCTATTTCTCGTTGCCTTGACCGTGATCGGGTTTGAGCCATTTTGCTTGCAAGTTTTTGTTGAAGTTGATTGAAGATGATGATGAGTTATTGAAGAAATGAAAGATTGATGATTGGTGATTTGTGTTGTATGTGGATCTCTAGCACTTTAAGGTAGATGTAACCGAAATTCCTTCTTTGAATTGCTTGTTTGTTTGATAAGTTTTGATGTGATAAGGTGTAGAGAAATCTGAGATGTGTTACAGATTTTGACTACCTAGCAATGAGAGGATTCACTCATGAACTAGTTTTAACCTGCGTAGATGTGTCTCTTAGGATGATCTTATCCTAGATGTAGAAACAATCTAAAAAGTGATGTGATGTGTTTGATTTCAAGCAATATCTAAAAAAGAACTTGGGACAAGAACCTCTTAATGTTTTGAGAGTTGGGACGGATTGATGATGAAGTGATGATGTATGAGTGAGATGATGGATAAATGTTTTCAACTTCAATAAAAACTTTGTGTTACAAATGGGACAAACTCTATCTCTTCCCTTTCGGGTGTTGGTGGTATTTCTCGAGCTGTGTTGTATGTGATACAGACGTTTGGGAAGAAGTTGGGATTAATCTTTCCTCCTTGGTTTTTGTGATAACTCAGAGCTCTATATTGCATAAAAGCTTTGCGGTTCAATGATTCGGAATCAAATTCGTTTGTTTTTCATTGAAGGTAGAGACGCATGTGACGCAGAAAGACTCTATGTGAGACAAAGATTTGTCTATTTATATAGAAGAATTTCCTCCTTTTGATCAAAGCCTTTGAGCTCAATGGTCTTCTTTTCAAGTTGATATTCTGATGACGCTTCTTCTTTCGCAAGATGTGAAGAATGGTCATAAATTTTGACTCTTTGTTGTTTGTACCTTGTTTTTGATGTTTTTGGTTGTTTTGACAGATGTTTGGTTGGATGAATACTTTGTTTTTGGGAAGTGATTTTTTTTATTTTTCTTTGACAAAAAAACAAAGCAAGCACACAAACACAAGAATGTAGCCTTAAAAGGCACAAATGAGTATGGATCTAGATCAACCCAATCCTTGGACTTGTATATGACCCTTCCTTTAGATGTATTTTAAGGTGTATTTCCAAAGTCTGAAGTCGGCTCAATTTGCACTTGGTCTTTAAAACGAACACACTTCAAACACTTTTTATCCCTAAGGTCAAATGGCCAGTTGTGATAAATTTAGCCCACATCTTGATATTTCTTCGACTTTGGTACTACATACCTTATGAATCCCGTCGTGGCAGGTAAGGATGTGATATACTAAGTCTTGCACGAGCATAACAAATAGATGATCCCTATGATGGGGCAGTCACCACTTTTATCAAGCCACAAGTGACTTTTCAAAAAGCTATGTTTCTACTCAAGGAAATATGTATGGTGAGTATCTTGGGAGCAAAACCATCTATGCTCTTGCACTAAATTATATCTCAAATATCCTCAATCAATAGAACGGGTGGGCTACTACTTTAAAGGTGTTTAGTCATGTTCGATGTTTTTGGACATAAGTTCATTCTGCAGTGACTCACTTAAGAGCCTTGTAACTGGTGGTGGGGCCCATTTGTCCTTTCGGCCAGTTACACTGTAGGAACAGCTATACCCAAGGCTACAGCTTTCGCTCACACCTGATTTCTATAGCGGCTCGAAGGATTTACCGCTCAAGGTCATTCCCAAGAGTGATGTGTCTCTTGGCAAGCCTCTCTTAAAAAGATAAAATTTTGAGTGTTACTAACACTTTTCTCTTGCACCTAGGACCACGAAAGCCAAGGGAGAGGATAGTGTGTGTTAGAAGTAGGACCACTCAACCAACTCTTTGCACAAGTGTGCCAAGCACAAAAAACACTTGTTCTTTTTAATCTATCATTGCAATGTGATCTAACTATTTGGAGATGTTGCTCCAACAATCATGGTGTTCTTTTTAATTTTCAAAGGCAATTATTTGAGTAAACTAGAATTTGAAAATCCTGGTCAACTTAATGAAAAACACGTTTGCATGAAGTAAAATTGCTTTGAAAATGAGACAAGTTGATTGTGAATTTTATTTGCACCAAAAATGGAAGTGTGGATTGTGAGTTTTATCTTGATGCAAGAAATAAAATTTGCCTTGTTGATTTTAAGCACCAAAACGAAGTTTGTTTCCTAACTTGCAAAAAAAAAAAAAAAAAAAGTTGTTTTTGTATAAGTTTGTGGTTCTTTTAACCTTGGAACAATGAAATTCTTTTTAAGAGCCCCAAACAAATGTGTGATTCTTTTTTTAAAGCCCAAATTTGAAATGTGAAGTTAATTTTAAACCAAAATAAAAAGTGAATTCATTTTTAAAACCAACTTCAAAAAAACAAGTTAGTAAAAAATATAAATCTACTTTTTAATCTAATTTAAATCTGCACAAAAGAGAAAAATAGTTAGTAAAATCCGCCTATTTGGTGGGCTTCTACAAGCCTAATTTTATTTTTTTGGGTTTTTTTTTTTTTTTTCGTTACAAGGTGATTTGTACAACATTTTGTTACAATAGCGCTAGTCTGCGTTTGAACAGAGGCACTATTTAACACAAACGCACTAAAAGAAAGCGAAAGATAGGGAAGGAAAAAGCACTGAAACAAGGTGAATAGTGCCAAAATAATGTCAAACGCACCAAAATAGTGTCAAAAGCGCAACCTGTGTGACATTTTCAACATTCAAACATGTTATTGGTTAAAAAAAAAAAGTTGATCTTTTTGGTGTTTGGATTCACGTCGGGTTCACCAAATGATGTCATGGAAATGGGGACAAGGCAACAACAAAGTTCAATGTTAATAAGTTAGTTTCAACCATAAAAACAAAACAAAGAACTAAAAACCATTCCAAACATATCAAGAGAGATTTCAAAAAAGCATGAAAGAAGTTTAACAAAATAAAAGAAAGGAGAAGAGCCTCCCTAAGATGCTTCCATGATGCCTTTTGATGCTTCTCCCTTGTTTCTCTCCTCTCCAAGTCCCAAATGAGTGTAGCTCTCAGCTTTTAGCACTAGCCATGGATGTCATATGGAGATTCAAGATGGTTGAATATGATAAGCAAATACTATGCAAGAGTAGATAGTGATGCTATGAAAAAGCTCTATGCTAATGCCAGTATAACAACAATACTCTAAATGCTTCTTTTTGCTTGAGGAGAAGGGTTCTATTTATAGAAGAAATGGAGAAATGAAGGGTTAAGATTGAATGGTTTAATCAAGGGCCAAGTTTGAAAGTTGGGGATCCATGTGCACAATTGGCACCAATAAAATGGTGACAAGTGTCAACATAGGATTGGGTTGAGAGAAGATGTTGGAGGCATTAAAGGCCTGAGAAGACCTCATGGTTATCTAGAAGGTAAGGGTCAAGTCTAAATTAAGATTACCCATTGGATTAAGAGTTAATCCAAGGATAAACCTTTGTACAAATGATTAAGAGATAATCATGGTCAAAGCATTAAAGGCTTGATGAGACCTTTGGGTTGGGTAGAGGTTGAGTCAAAACAAATGTTTTAACCATGTGGGAGGGTTTGAGGTAACCATTAATGGTTATTGGAGACTTTGGGGATTAAGTGGTTGAAGGTTGAAAGCCTTCAATGGTTATCAAAGACTTTGAGGGTTAATTTGTTGAACACACAAAGCATTAATTGCTTTTCAAAGACTTTGGAGTCTTTGAGAAGTGACTCCAATTTGCTTAGGAATGTGACAATAATTAGGGGATGGATTAGGCTAATTAGGAAGGGGGTAGAAGAATCTAGAAGGGGATTAGATTTTGCAAGTGGATTTGGTGGGTGAGGGAAAATAGGATTTTATTAAAATAAAAATTCATTTATTTCAATAAATGTGTGCAAGTTGTATTTGGATAAATATTCAAATAAATATTAATTTATTTAAATGAGAAAAAGGAAGATAAAGCATTAAAATGCTTGAAGACTTTGAGGGGAACCATTGAAGGCTTGAAGACTTTAAGGAAAACCATTAAAGTCTTAAGAAGACTATAGAAGGAAGCCATCAAGTTTGAAGACTTTAAAGCCATCAAGTTTGAATACTTTAAGGGAAACCATTAAAGGTTTCAAGTGGGTGAGGATAAATAGGATTTTAAATAAATAATTTATTTAAAATAGTTGTGCAACTTGCTTTTGTAGGAAAATACAAGTGGGTGGAGGATAAAGGTGATTTAAATAAATGATTTATTTATTTAAATGTGAGAGGTGGGATTTTGGAGGTTTTAAATAAATATTAATTTATTTAAATGTGAGAGAAGATTTAATTAAATAAATATGATTTATTTATTTAATTAATGGTCTGAATTTGGTTAAGTGAATTAAATCAAATAAATTGAATAATTTATTTAATTAATAGGAGAATAGGGTTAAGATGAATTAATTAAATATTAATTTAATTAATTATTAATTGATGGTTAAATAATCAAATAAATACTAAGTATTCATTTAATTAAGTGGACAGATTTATGTGACTACACATTTAAAATAATTTTTCCTTCAGAGTAAACTTTTCATCCATACAATTATATATTTGTTCCTTTTAACAAAAATTATTTGCCTCCTACAATATATATTTTCCCCATAGAACAAGGTATAATTCGCCAGAAATTTATGGACTTTTTGTACCCTAGAAAAAAATCGCCAATACAAAATAATTTTTTGCCCTATTTTGAAAAAAAAATTTGGCATCCATATGAAAATTTTCCCCCGAAAATAATGTTTGATTCACCAGGATTTTACATAGTTGCCTAGGGGGTGGTTTCTTAAAGTTATCCCTACTTCTATTAACCTAAGCAAGCTTAAATAATAAATGTGTAGGAAAAATAAATACCCCTAACATAAGGAAAATAAAAAACCTACACTAACATAAGACAAGGAGTGCAAAAAAAATGGGGTCAAAGATGAAACATCAAATTTTAACCCAATGGATTTTTTCAAGTGGAATTCCCAACGGTGAAAGAAAGAAAGAAATCATCCAAAAACATTAATTAATGAATGTAACAAGGATTTTCATTACAGAATGTAGACCAAATTTTAATCATTTAAAAGAAGACATTGGGAAAAATTACATTATGGCTGAGATTATATTGGGTTGCAATGCTAGTGAGCCAAATAGGCGATTTAATTAACATGGATGAAAGTTGAAATTATCACAGAGCAAGGATAGAAGGTCAAACTAGAACAAGAGTCAAATATTTGTTACTATGCGTGTCAGTGTTTTCTTTATAGAAAACATTTAATAGTTGATTACATTGTATATTCATGTTTATTTTTTGAAATTTGCATTATATATTTATGTGATACTGATATTACATCCCTGTGTTTGAAATGTAGCATCAAACATGTTTAAGATGCTTCTAAAATCTACAAGAAAAGAAATACTTTTGAAGAAGGCACAATTAGAAGCAGGAGGAAAACCCACTAAAGTCAAGAAGCCCAAATTGTTTTTACATGCAAGAAGACAACTAGTGGACATAAAGATTAACTATGAAAAGATAACCTTTGACACTATATCATAGAAGTTCAAAACAAAGCATAAACTTATTAGCATTATGCAATATATTCACAATGAATTCTTTAAGACTTAAATCATTAGTTATGAAAAAAAAACATATCCCATATTAAACTTCAAACCAAACTTAAACTTCTTAGCATTATGCAATATATTCACAAAATTTCTTTAAGAGTTAAATTATTTGCTATGAAAAAAATGAACCTAGTCCACACAAAGCTTCAACCACATTGTAGTATGACAATATAAATGCATATAGTTGGACCAAACATTCATGTAATGCATAAAAGTAAATCAATCAATTTCAATGCCTTTGGTCATGAAAACAAGAATTTGGTTGCTTTTGAGTAAATTTCAAATGATTGTAATTGCAGTTGATATGGATTACATAGAGCTTTATGACTATGATATAAATATGTAGTTTTAACATGATTTGTCATGATCATTAAAAAATAGACGAAAAAAATATACAGGCCAATAAATTTGATTAGGCACATCAATAAATTTATTATAAAAAATATTGTATAAATTAGTGTAATTATTGAGAGTAGATTATATCTTCAGTATATTATTCAACGTATATTTTACTATCAGCGTAACCCTTGAACCTTCTTTTGGCACAAGTGCTAGTAGATAGTACATGTTTATATGCTTTATTGAATTTATTTTAGTAGGTTTTGTAGACACCTAAAAATCTCTCATTGATCATGTACTAATTATTCGTCTAATTGATTAAATAATTTTTTAATTATTTAATTAAGTTAATTAATCATATTCTTCTAATTTCATATTTCCTCATCATCTTACTAATTATTATATTTCCTATTCTTTCATCATTTAATCATTTTAATCATTTTTTCATATTAATTAAATATTTATTATTTAATTAATTCTAGTTAATTCCCCAATTTAAATAATCTTTATTATTTAAATAAATTCAGTTTCAATTTCTATCTCTAATCAATTATCATTAACCCTCTTCTAAATGTTAATTAAATATTTATTATCTAATTAATTATGATTTTTAATCCTCAATTTAAATAATCTTTATTATTTAAATAAATTCATTTTCAATTTCTATCTCTAATCAATTAATCATTCAACCCTTTTCTAAATATTAATTAAATATTTAGTATTTAATTAATTATGATTTAATTCCTTTAATATAAAAAATCTTTATTAGTATTTAATTAAAGTCCATTTCTACATAATTAAATAGTTTCTTTAAATTATTTAATTAACTAATGTATTCTTCCAATTCCCCAAATTCTAATTTCATATTCTTCTAATTTCATTTAATTTCATAAATTCTTCTAATTTCGTTTAATTTCATTTATTCTTCCAATTCTTCTAATTTCATCAAATTCAAATACACGTGCATGATTTCAAAAATTAAATTGAAAATCAAAGTCAAGTTCTAAATATATTCAAATACCAAATTGAATTTAAAATAAATTCAATATTTGAATTAAAATTGAAAATCTAAGTTAAAGTGCAAGCACATGCTAAATTAATTAATTCAATCAATTAATTAATTAAATCATTATCTCATCAATTCCTATTTCCATCTTTTAGTTAGCTTTTTTCTAAATAAAGCTCTCAAAAATATTTCAATCAGCTAACTATTTCCTCTAATCATTAATTTTCTTCCCTCAGTCAACTTTTTCTCAATCTATCATTAATGGTTTCCAATTTCTAGCCTAAGATTGTCTTTTGTGTCTTTTTATGTATCATTGTGTCAGACCAATATTGAGTCAGTATTGGGCTATTTCAAGCCCTATCCTGCATATCTCTGAATTCTTAGAGTTTGTTTGAAAACAGTCCAGTCAGCTATACCTACATTCAAACAATTGTTCTTGGACTTGGAAAACAACAAAATTGTCCTACACATATAATTATTGGAAACAAAGTCCATCTTGAAACGTCAGACAGTCCTGCAAGATCAAAAAATTTACATACTTGTGACCATAGGCAATCCTTATCATTGTCCTTATTATCGTCCATAGTCCTCGCATAGTCCTTGCATAGTCCTCATTATTGTCCCCATTATCATCCTCATTTATGTCCTTAGAATTTGCATAAGTCCTTGCATCGCCCTCATTATTGTCCTTATTATCATCCTCATTTACGTCATTAGAATTTGTATAAGTATTTGCATAATTCCTTGCATCATCCTCATAGAGTTCCCATATACGTTGTCATAATCTTTGCATAAGTCCTTATTTGTGTCCCATTGACCTCCTAGTTCATTTTAGTGTTGTTATAATCTATATTTGATTCCTTGTCTAGACTTCATATATGTTTGTCTTAGTCCATCGGCATTTGCATAATCATCCTAGAAAGTCATACCCCAAACGTCCAAATCACAATCAGAGGATCAATAAAACTCAACCTCAACTCAAACAAGTTTGTCAAGTTCAACAAATCAAACATTGTCACATTCAAAGAAATGGAGAAAACATCTTACATGTTGTGATCCTAGGTCTAAACCAATCAATAAAATATCATGGATTGGCATTATACATTTCATAGGGAAGGTGGAGAATTCACCCTTCCATTCCTTTTCCATCGCCATCATAGAAACCTTAGCTACACAGATCAAGACTTTGCAACAACAAATGATAGACATAATTAGTCCTAACAACCATAGGGACTAGTTAGAAAAAATGATGAGAGAAGTGATGACCATGAGGGAATCAATATCAGGTCAACTTTCTTCTTCTTGTGAGACCATTCAAACATGCCAACCTTCATTCTTCAACAAGATCATTCCTACCTCAATTCAACCAACATTAGAGTTATGTAAAAATTCTTTTTCTTTCAACCCACTATATCAATCATACCAATCACATCAACCCAACAATCAAACCCCTTTCAACCAAAATCAAACCCAATTCAACCAAAGTCCGAAACAAAATTCACACCAACCTAGCATTCAAACCTCTTTCACCCAAAATCAAACCCTATTCAACCAAAGTCCGAAATAAAATTCACACCAACCCAACATTCAAACCTCTTTCAACCAAAATCAAACCCCTTTTAACCGAAGTCCAAATCAAAATTCATTCAGCCAAAATCAAACCTCCTTCACCCAAAATCATACTCCTTTCAACCAAAATCAAATGCCTTTCAACCAAAGCCCAAATCAGCCATATCTATCCACCATTTCATCATCCCCTGAAGTCACACAAGAGAAGTCCACACCATCTTTATCCAATAATACGACCTCCCAAGGTCTATCCATAATGCAAATCCAATATAATTGAAGTCGTGATGCTAGTCCTTTCCATGCTTCAAAAATTCAAGATCCACTGGCATCATATATTACATTTCCAAGAAAACCCACTTCAAAGAGTCTCATTCCAAATCCTTTCTCATTAGGCCAATGTGTTGAAACATTCCAAGAGTCTCCCATGCATATCTAAACTCCTTCCCCATGTCAAGAGGATGATCCAAAATTAGAAGAAATGGGTCCTGAAACAAATAAATATCAACAACAAACCCTTCCATCCTACCCAATTTTTTATCAAGATCCCACCAGCCAAGAATCTTATGATGATCCTCTCATCCTTCTATATTCCATTCACAATGATTCCCTTCCATCTCAAGAGAAAATTTCCTTTCCAAGTCCCATTCAACATCCAATGCCTAAGCAAGATCATGATATCCCTTCCATTCATAATGATCCAATTCAAAATAATGAACAACATGCAAAATCTAGTGATCCAATTCAAAATCAAGAGCAAAGCACAAAATCCAATAATCCTATTCCAAGTCCAGATCAAAGTATTCCTTCACCTTCGTGTCCTAAACAAGATCCCATTATTTCTCCAAATCTTGATTAAGGTCCCTCCATCCCTTCATCTCCATGTGATAATCCTCCATGTTCTTCACAATATTCCCTCTCAAATGAACTTACCATTTCTCTTAGTCATCCTAATGATCCCAATCCCTCTACACAAGTTGCTCATGAACCCCTTTCAATGAAATCACCAACCTAGATCATACTACATAGAGCAACTTGTCAATAATTGTATGTGAGCCATTATCACTTGTCAATGTGGTGATAGAAACAAGCATGGCACCAACTAATGAAATCAAAACCCAAATTCTTCTTCTTCTTCATGCACAAGCATAACACTAGTTAATGAGATCGACACCCAGTTGGTTTCATCGTCCTCTTCAAGTGCATCAATAAAAACAAACATAACAGTCATTCACGTCACAACTTCAAAACCAAAATCAATTTTCCTCATACACCCACACTTTATAGAATGGGGGCAAGAGAATCTACCACGGTTGGATTGCTTTGAAAATGATAATGCTATAGCTGAATTCATGGGTTCCAGAGATGGATTTCCCTTTCATGAACCACAAAATCCAAAAAATAAGGAAATCAACATTGGAGATGTTGAACGTGTGCACTTAGTTAAGTCCTTATATCCTACTGGAAAAGACATTTTTATCCAACTCTTCAAACAAAGACCAATGAACTAACTACACAAAACTCCATGACCCTATGAACAACATGCACCTTAAATGATAGTATATCTAAGGGTTGGGTTAGTTTAGGTTTTACTTTCCGTATTGCATATCATTTTGTTCAAAGCATGGCATCGCATATAGTTTCTTTTTCAAATGCATCGCATTCGCAAAGTTTCTGCATTTGCATATAGCAGCATCAATAAAAAAAGGCAATTGTCCAAGTTTATCATCTGTTTGCATTCAAGAGAAACAAGGGTCATCTCCTTTCTTAGATATTCAAACATGAAGTCCTTGAGGTCCTAAGGTCATTTATTTTTAAAATTACCTTGTGACGATGCTTTACTTATGGTTGAGTAGTTATTTCACTATTTGAGACTTGTTAGCCCAAAATCTATTAATTGCTATATCTCAAACACATTAAGAAAATCTTTAATTCATTCTAGACACCTAGTTGATCATATGACTAGTGAAAAATCTAAAATTCTACTTCAGTGTCATTGTAATTGTCACACCCAAGTAGGTTTCATTACTTACAAGTCAAGTCAAGAAAATAAAAAGAAAAAGAGCTATGCCAAATATTCATCTCAAGGCAAAAGAGAAATGATATATAACTAAAATATCATGTATACAAACTGTGACAAAAATCTTGACTATGGAAACATACAAGTAACTCCATCGTGGCTATGAATGTCTATTGGCAATGGAGCCATATTTGATAAATTACAATCTATAACCTCGTCGGAGCTCTAAAATCTTGTTGGCAGCAAGGCTCTATTAGGGATGCTTTTGAAGTTAGGATAATCCACGTAGCTAGTCATGTAGGATGTTAAGGATCTCTAGTGAACACAAGAGAAGGAATTAACTCATTTGCACACACATGGGCAAGAGAAGATCAAATATTCAAGAACCATTGGGTAAGTTTTTCGCGTCTCCATTTGTAAATCCTAGTCACTAAGTGTGTTAATTTGGATGTTCCAAAGGACCTTAGGGATCAATTGACTTCTTATCTATGAAATGTTTTGCACCTCCATTGGTGTATTACAAATACTAAAACAAACACATTCAACCTTGTTCGAATAGGAAATGCATCTTCATCATCCATATTGCGTTAACATAGGTCATGTCAAAAATTCATTGTCTCCACATGCATTCTGCAGATCATCATGTCATATAGGTCTGCACACTGGGGGTATAACTAAAAAAATCATAAAAATCATATAACATCCTTCAAAAATCCAAAAACATTGGAAAATATTTCAAAAATCCAAAAACATTCAAATACAATCCTGAAAAAATCAAAAACATCTACAAAATTTCCTAAAAAAATCAGCCAAAAACATTCAAATATCAATCCACATGATCCAAAAGCATCGGAAAAGATCTTGGAAAAGAACTAAAAATCAAAAATCAACCAATCAAAAAACTTACAATAAAATGTCTCGCAAGAAATAAATACCCTAGCAGATATCCAACAAACGCTTCACACGAAGTTGACAAAGAATACGACTATCTAGTCAAACATTTGCAATCAACTGATCAAACGTCTTATCAATTGTATCATATCCATATCAAAGTGATCATTGTCTTATCTTAAACAGAAGAGGATACACTCAAAATCAGATAGGTCAGTCTTAAACAGGATCTACAACTTTCTGAGATCAAACATTATCAACCATCACATCAAGCAATTGAGAATGAAGGCACAAGGTCAATATAGCTGCTGAAATTTGTTTGGGTCTGTCTTTATCTTTTATCATTTGCGATAGATTATGTTCCTATGCTACTCAAGGATGTCCACAAGTGACTAGAGGAGCCATGATGAGCATTATCTTTTTCTTTGTTTGTTGTTTGTGGTGTGAACCGATGAAGTTATAGGGAAATTGCTCTAATGGGTGTCTTTGATAGGAGCATTCAGTTTGTGAATGCCACACATACCTCGACCCCTAGTGTATTTCCCAAAATGGAGGGGTTCACTCCTTGTCTGCTACGTGTTTGTTTCTTCAATGAGATATCTTTACATCTTGGTTCCTTATACCATGATTTGCTAAGCTTCATTGTTCAAATATAAGGCTTAGTGATGAATATATATTGCACAATAAATAAATGACATAGGTTCATGATTCATTCAATTTCAATCTCATCTCATTTGTTTATTGATAGTTTGTTGATTTCCCATCTTCTTTCTAAATCATATTCTTTTCTAAACATTGTTCTTTCATTAATCTCCTTTCTTTCATCTTACTAACATTTCTTCAAGGTACATCTGAGTTAAAAATTTATTCTGGCATTATCATACAAAAAACAACAATGCATCCATATATCATGTAGAAATCATTGCATTCATAAGCATCATTCATAAATTACGTAGAAATCATTGCATTCATAAGCATCATTCACGAATCATATAGAATCATATAGACATTCATCATATAACCCATAGCATCATTCAACATACATGGAAAACAAAGCATAAATCACCGCCAAAAAACTGCATATTATATGTATAACTCAAAAATGATAATGTGTATGAATACAATAATCATAAAAAATCCTGAAGGCTTAGATAACATGATCAAAATGTCTCAACAACCACTGCCTCTGTTAGCGGGTGGATCTTGCCCACTAGATCCTGCCCCAAGATGTTGAGGTGGACCCATGACTCCTCCACTACTATTCCGTCAAGAGGTGGATCAAATCGATCTTCTCCCCATAAAGGTACTAAAACTAGGCTCCCTCTGATGCTCATGAATAGCTCTCTCATAAGCTTGCAGATAATAAATATCCTCTTGTGCAACAACAAAATATATATCTGCCTAGCTACGTGCCTCTATCACCAATCCAAATAACTGATCATATGCATCCATGGTCATCTGAGCTCTCTTGACTGCCTCATCTCTCTCCCTCTAGAGACGATCCCTCTCGATCTCTAGTGCACTGTAGTCTCTATGATATGCCTCTCGCTCAACATCTCGTATAGTGACCTCATCCTCTAAACTCTGAATCTGTGCTTTGAGAATCTATGGATCATCATCATCCCTATCACCCACCTGTCCTCCTCCCCCCTCAACTCCTCCACCCCCCTCTCCTCCTCAAACCCTCTCCCCCATGTCAATCCTTAGTTGTTGTCTATGATGTCGTATATGTTGTGTTGTAATAGGAACAATAGGATCAATCAGTGGAATAGGCCTATGTCTGGCCCACCATGCATCATACTCCGGAGTAGACCCTGGATCTATTGGACCTGTCCTCCAACCCCAAGGTAATGCCTAAAGAGCATCAAACTCAATAGTAGCAACATGTGGTTGTATGCATACACCCCAATCAGAAACCTCACGAGAAACACGAGGAAAATACGTTGTAACAATAGGTGTAACCTGTACCTCCCCAAACTATCAAAGTACCCATCCTAGAAGAGACATCTCAATGATCTTCTGAATCTCAATTGTCCTACCAATAAGATGTCTTTGTTGTTTGCAGAAAGGCAAGTGTTATGCATCATCTGCCCAACCAGGGCAATCTAAATATGGTCTCCAAATAAAGTGTTGCAAAATATCAAGTTGATGTCACCAGTACAAGGTGTTAATCAAACCCCTGTGTCTAATACCAGTTGTGTATTTATAAAAGGATCACCAAGCTGTAAGTCAACATGAATAACAGGTCTAGAGATAGAAATGTGCTCCCATGCCCAAGTCTGGAGCAATGTTACACCATAACTAGATCGGTATCCCAAGTATACAATGTCATGCATCTGATAATAAACCATGGCTAAGAGACATGGACCCCAAGCATATACTCGCCAATGAACAATCATATCATGGAGCACTCTTCCCCATCCAACTAGAAATCCATGACCTCATCTATTAGGCATCAACACACCACCTACGATACTGCATAAAATGATAGTCAAATCATCATAGTCCAAGCGAGCCCAAGGGATATCATAATGACCACTTATCTGTAAGTCCTGCAACTCACACTCAAAAAGGGCACACAATCCAGCAATGCCATCATCATGATCATAGACAACTCTCTCAACGTGAATAGGAATACATAGTATACGCCATACATCTTCTAAGGTAATGGATGCCTCACCAATAGGAAGGTGGAAGAAACATGTCTCAGAATGCCATTGCTTTATCAGCATTGTAATCAAGGCCCTATTGATCGTAACCTCTGGCAAATGTAAAACATAATATAATCCAAGATGTTGAATATGTGTGATCTCCTCCTCAAGTAAATCAGCATGAAGATCAAGTCCACTGGGCCTGCTCTGTCATCAGTATAACACTCCAATATTCTCCTATAAAGAGAAAATGTTGAAAATATCAGATATCGGATAAGGAGAACACGATAAATTATCGAACGCAGACAAAAAATTTCAATATACAATGAATGCGTGATGTTTTACACTTATGCATGATATTTTACACTTGTGTTATAATTAAGGCTTATGTGTGACATTTAGCATGGATGTGTAACAAAATGAGGTAATGCATAACTAGAACAACGTATACGTAACAATTACAACCACTACGGTACAGTTAAGGTGATTGTGTAACAATTAAGGCTAATGCATAAAAAATGGCATGCGAATGCGTGAAAGATGAAAATTAGGTCTCTGAAATTTTTTTGGAAAAATAGCAAAAAACAGGCAAAAAATCAAGCAAAATTTTGGAAAAATACCATGTCGCCAGTCCCTAGAGGTCTCTGATAAGAACATACTCTGTCAGACAAATGCAATCGAGCTCTATAGCCAGCCATGATGATCAAATACTCACAAGAAAGTACAAAACTCGCAACAAAAACCAAGGACTTACCACAATACAAATGAGCAAATGAAAACCTAAAATCTCTATTTATAGCTCAAATTACGATTTTTTACCACCTCGACAACCTTGGTCCCCGCCAACTTCAAACAACTTGTAGGCTACTCAAATGATCTCGAAATTGCACGAAACTTCACACGATTGCTCATTATACTGATATCGAAAATATGGTCTCAATTTTTTAATGTTTTGACCACCTTTTTTGAGGGAGCATATTTGCACCATACAGTGGTACCAAGGCATACTGGAGCAGAATTTTTTTGTTTTCTTTGAAACAATGTCATTTCGACTTTGTCTCAAAGAGGGGAAAATATAGACACCTAAAAATGTCTCATTGATCATGTACTAATTATTCGTCTAATTGATTAACTTCTAATTTCATATTTCCTCATCATCTTACTAATTATTCTATTTCCTATTCTTTCATCATTTAATCATTTTAATCATTTTCTAATATTAATTAAATTTTTATTATTTAATTAATTCTAGTTAATTCCCTAATTTAAATAATCTTTATTATTTAAATAAATTCAATTTCAATTTCTATCTCTAATCAATTATCATTAACCCTTTTCTAAATGTTAATTAAATGTTTATTATTTAATTAATTATGATTTTTAATCCTCAATTTAAATAATCTTTATTATTTAAATAAATTCATTTTCAATTTTTTATCTCTAATCAATTAATCATTCAACCCTTTTCTAAATATTAATTAAATATTTATTATTTAATTAATTATGATTTAATTCCTTTAATTTAAATAATCTTTATTTTATTTTTTTTCAAAACAAGGTGGTGGTGCCACTTAATATATTTTATTATATAAAGCTGATTCAAAGAGCTCCCGAAGAAAAGAACCAGTAAGAAAAACTTCGATCCTTGCTCTACAATACATAGAAAGGTTGTGAGATTTAAATCTCAAATATGCCAAGAAATACAATATCTTATAGTGTCCAGAATACCGAGTGCCATAAAACATCCCCCAGTATTGAATATTTTCTGGAATGTATTGAACAAGATGCAGTCTAAACCAAAACATCACGAGAGTTGTGCACATTTACATAGCAGTCCACAATCTGTCTCACTTATGAATTTATCAAACTTACAATCCAGCACACTTCTCAAATCGATATCCCTTCACAATATACAGATGCAGCAAAACCACAGGACCCTGCACTTATAATATCACACATACCAATTTATATCATTATGAAAAAGACCACTGTATAGCTATATGTAATATTATCCTATACCCATATCCTCCAAAAAAATTTCCTTAAGAATTAGATAAGAATCAAAATTACAATTTGGACCCATCATATTAAGTTCCTCCTTAGAACTTCCCATATTTGTCAAATGATCTACAACTTGGTTCCCTTCTCTATACACATGTGAAATGGTGAAGTTTGTAAATGTATCAATTAGTGTCCATGCTTGTTCAAGTAAATATCTTATCTGCCAATTATCAATATTTCTCTTTATGCAAGCATTGATAATAATAGCTAAATCGCCTTCAATGTGTATATATGAGATGTTCAGTTTTTTTACTAGTAGAATACCTTCAAGTAAAGCATATGCCTCTGCAAAGTTGTTAGTACCCGACAGAATAAAAGCAGCTTTCAAAGCTAAAACACATCCTGTGTGATCCCTTATGCATACTCCTATCCCTGCATCACCTGGGTTCCCTTTAGAGGAGCCATCAAAATTTAGTTTGAAATGCATTGAATCCGGAGGACACCATTTCACTTTATTTCTATCAATTTTACTAGTTCTCACTCTCAGAAGACAAGGTGATATAGGAATAGAGATGCCCTTCCAACAGTTAATAACTTGACCATCCTAAGAAGTAAATTCCCTATTTGAATTGAACTGATTTGAAACTTGAGCATTAACCAGTTCTGATACTGATTTTTCAATATAATTGAAAACTTCAGAAAGAGGAGATGTTTGATTTCTAAAAATACGCTTATTTCTTTCCCACCAAAGTGACCATACTACTATAGATGGGATCACTTTCCAAATACATGCAAAAAGAGAAGATGAGTATAAGACTGGCCATGACTGGAACAAATCCCATACATTATTTGGAAGAGGTGTGCTAAAGGAAAGCTTATCAAGAACGAACATCCAACAATAGTGAGCAAAATCACATTGGAGGAGGAGATGATCTAACATTTCACTGTGTTCACCACAAAGTACACAAGCAAATGGATGTGCGATATTCAATTTAAAAAGTCTCTCACTGGTGAGTATTCTCTTATGTAGAGAAAGCCAAGCAAACATCCCTGCCTTGGGAACAACACTATTATTCCAACAGAAATTGTAGGCTCTTTGTGAATAGGATTGAACAGACATTTGATGAATTGCCTTATACCCTTCCTTGATAGAGTACTTTCCATTCTTCACAGGGCACCATATCTATTTTTCCAAACCATTAGGGATAAAGATAATGTGGTTCTTGAGAATCAAAGAAAATTTTACCTTTTGACTCGGGGAGATTGGGAGTAGAGCTGGCTTCTTCCAAATGACACGATTTGAAGGCTTCTCAAGATCATCTATGTAATCATAAAGGTGTGAACCCCAATGAGCAGTAAATATAGGGATCACATCTACTAGGGACTCCTCCAGATTAAGAGGGGGGAGACCACTCCATGAATCATGCCAAAAGTTGACTTCTTTTCCATTATGTACTTGCCATGATAAGTATCTAGTAATCACATTCCTAGAGTCCATCATGAAGTTCCAAACTGCAGATCTTGATGGAAGATCAAGGATAGTAAATATACGTGAAGGGGTAGGAGTATCTAAATACTTTGCTTGCATAATTTGACACCATAAAGCATGTGGTTTTTCATACATATTCCAAACTAGCTTTCCCCCAAAGGCCTTATTCCTTTTTGACAGATCGTGCAGACCCACCTTGCCCATAGATTTGCTTGGAGTCATTTTGTTGAGAGACACAAGCGGGATCTTTTTCTCTTCTGAAAGATTACCTTTCCAAATAAAATTCTGAATAATTTTCTCTATATGAGAGACAATAGATTTTGGGGCTTGAAGGACTAAAATGTAGCAGTTTGGAATTGTAGCCAAAATAGTTTTGACAAGAAGGATTATGCTTGATAGAGATAACCATCTAGCTTTCCACACAGAAATTTTTCTTTTTAATCTGTCAATCACAAAATTCCAAAAAGAAGGTTTCCCTACTCCCATAAAGAAAGGGATACCCAAGTACAATGATGGAAGAGAATCCACTGGAAAGCCCAATGTCTTAATCTTTATTATTATTTAATTAAAGTCCATTTCTACATAATTAAATAGTTTCTTTAAATTATTGAATTAACTAATTTATTCTTCCAATTCCCCAAATTCTAATTTCATTTAATTTCATATTCTTCTAATTTCATTAATTCTTCTAATTTCGTTTAATTTCATTTATTTTTCCAATTCTTCTAATTTTATTAAATTCAAACACGTGCATGATTTCAAAAATCAAATTGAAAATCAAAGTCAAGTTCTAAATATATTCAAATACCAAATTGAATTTAAAGTAAATTCAATATTTGAATTAAATCTCATGCAAAGATTAAATTGAAAATCTAAGTTAAAGTGCAAGCACATGCTAAATTAATTAATTCAATCAATTAATTAATTAAATCATTATCTCTTCAATTCCTATTTCCATCTTTTAGTTAGCTTTTTCTAAATAAAGCTCTCAAAAATCTTTCAATCAGTTAACTATTTCCTCCTCTTTATTTCCTCCAAACATTCTTTTTCTTCCCTCAGTCAACTTTTTCTCAATCAGTTGACTCATTTAATCTATTCAATCTATTTTGTTTCACCTCTAAATTAGCAATTCAACTATCAATCAGCATGTGAGCTCACCTGAGTTCCACCTCTTGATCAATATGTTCCACCTTTCAATCAATCTTCTCCAGTAATCTATAAGTTGAGCATTCAATCTCCATTCTCAACAATCACGAACTTTGAATCTTTGTGTCATTTGCAGGTTGCTAGTGCGATATCTCAGAGCCACCATACCACAAAGAGGAGAAGAACAATGGAAGCCATATCTGATCATGGAATAGGAAGTTTTGATTAATATTTTACATTTCTATTTCTTAATTACATTATTTCATTTTTTTATGTTTGGATTGCTTAGATAGTTAAGGGATTCATGATTTTCCTTATTTCCTATTTAGCAATGATGAATTTGAGCATAGCACGGGTTTCGATCTATATTTTTATTGGTAGGAATCTTAAATTTTGATTGCATGATTAAATATTATTTGTCCAAAAGAACTAACATGGAATGAGATTTCATGTTTTGATTAAATTATCTAATGAACGAATTTTAGAGTTAGTTATTATCAAGACATGTTTGATTTCCTTCATGGTTAATTTTCTTACATGTGTTTTCCAATTTTTGCATACCTGTAGGCATTTAGCTAAATTAGGCAGAAATTTTATTTGGATAATTAAGGCAACATTGAAATGGAAAGATTAATCCAAAAAGGACTCTGAGAACTAGTAGCACCTTCGATATCATATGTTCTTCTTTTAAATAGATTTCAATAATTTGATACAAGCACATACTACTAAGTCATTAAAGTAGAAATAAGCATACTTAATTTCTCATCCATTAATTCTTAGAGGAAAGATAATGAAGCTAGTATATAATAAAAATTTATAACATAACGACATGTAAATCAACACTTTAAAAATGAAAGAAGAAGAATTGAATAAAGATAGACGAAGAGAAGAAACATCAATATATGTGGGAAAAATCCTTTTAAGGTAAAAAATTCCACACTCCAAAGCATTGAACCAAAGTATCAATCTTCACTCCCCTCTCCAAATCTACATAGAAAAGAAAGATTTAGACTATAATATAAATTATATGTATAAAAAATTCGTAGATTCTATAAAATTATATCCACATGAGATTAAAAATATTTTAAAAAAAATATTACCTCCTAATCTTTATCCCAAAAATCAACCTTTTTTTAAAAAATCACACATTTAATATATACAAATTAACAAGTTCTATTAAAAAAAAAAAAAATCTTATTTAAGAGCAAATTGTTGTTTTTACTCTATTCTGGTTCAATTTTATGATACTGTATAGATTTTGAGGTTGAACTTATTCATTATGAGAGGCACAAGCATAAATACAAGTATAGATTGAGGTAAGGAATGTTGATCAAGTATATAAACCCTAATCAACACTAAAAAATCAATTATAGAGTACTACATTAGGCTTCCTATAAAAATTGGTTGGTATCTTACTAGATGGTAATCTAAAAATCATTAAAAGAATTATATAGGGTTGTTGTAATACTAATGTACCTTGGAAAAATAAGAGGAACAATCTATAGAATAGATAAGATGAGTTTGTAGGCATGAGAATAAGCATCGGGTAAGAGTTCAAAGTTGGGTCCCAATCCCATGGAAGTACGCGAGTTGGGAAAATTACCCACTAGAAACAGGTGCTCGTTTTGCTTCAAGGCCCGAGCCATGAATAAAACGGGTGCACGTTTTCAATAACGTTCGCCCATTTTGGTTTGAGCCCCAAAAGCAAAACGGGCACCCGATTTTGTAAATGTATTTAAAAAAAATTTAAGGCATTTTTTCCTCATTTTCACTGTACAGAAAATGGGAAAGTGATTTCAGGAAGCATGGGTGCCCATTTTCAACTTGCCAGTCGACCCCCCAGACCATTTTTTTCCTCGTTCCAGGTACGTACCTTTGTTTTTTTTGTTTTTTTTTCATTTTTTATTATTATTTTTCTAAAAACATGTTAATTTATTATCATTTTTTAATTGTAGCAAGTAGGTTAAAATTTTAAAGTTTGAAAAACATTTTTGTTTAATAGTGTAAAAAAATTATTTAATTTTAGGTTTAAAATTATTCTTTTTAGTTTTCAAATATTGTAGAAAACATGAAAAATAAAAAAATAGTTAAAACTTAAAACCCTAGGTAGAAAGGGGTTCACCCCATAGCGCAGCGATACTGCTGTGAGCCTCCCTCAATGGAGGTCGTGAGTTCGATGCATGGGGCTTGTCCCCTCTCCGCCCTCGTCATTCCACATCATTTGTCGTTGCACCGGTTTGCTGACTTGGCAAACAACCAAAAAAAACAAAGGTTTGCCTTGGCCGAAGAGGTAGTTTGTTGTTGGTGCATGCCGATGAGTGATTGATAAATTTGGAGCGTGCTCTTGGTCCCCCATTGCTCGTTGGTCGGTTGCTCTTTGTTTGTTGGCTAGGAAATTGACAGTTGTGCTCTCAGGCTGTGTAGGATGCTTCAAAGAGGATGCCTTGGCCCTCAATTTAGAGATGGGGTTCTCCTTGTGATCTCACTGGTTCATAGCTCCAATCAAAAGCGCTTGCTTAAAAATAAAAAATAAAAAAATAAAAAAAACCCTAAGTAACAAAAATAAAAATGTAAATGAGCAATAAACCCTAGACAGAAAACAAACGAACAATAAACCCTAGACGGAAAACAAACGAACAATAAACCCTAGACAAAAAACAAACAATAAACTATAGATATAAAATGAACAATAACCCTAGATCTCTCTCTCTCTCTCTCTCTCTCTCTCTCTCTAGGACTTTTTTAGTACATCCTAGGACCTCTTAAGACATTATAGGATGCCTTAATACATCCTAGGAGATATTTTGACCCTGTAGAAAACCGAGAACCCTTTAATACATCCTCAGACCCATTTTAACCTCAATGCTACATATATTTGAATATTATACATGGGTATAGTTTGATGTTTAAATGTTTAAATTTCTTTTTGATATATTGAAATGTTACATTCTATATGTTTCTAATGTTATGTATAAATGTTAAACATGTATAGTTAGAAGTTAAAAAGATATCCTAGGACACCTTAGTATAACCTAGGACCTTTTAAGATACCTAGGACCCCTTAGTAGGACCTTTTATGACATAAGATTCCTTAGACCCATTTTCGCCCCAATGCTACATATATTTAAATATTATACGTGTATAGTTAGTGTAGTCACATAAATCTGTCCACTTAATTAAATGAATATTTAGTATTTATTTGATTATTTAACCATCAATCAATAATTAATTAATTCATCTTAACCCTCTTCTCTTGTTAATTAAATAAATTATTCAATTTATTTGATTTAATTCACTTAACCAAATTCACACCATTAATTAAATAAATAAATCATATTTGTTTAATTAAATTTTCTCTCACATTTAAATAAATTAATATTTATTTAAATCCCCCAAAATCTCATCTCTCACATTTAAATAAATTAACATTTATTTAAATCACCTTTATCCTCCACCCACTTGCATTTTCCTACAAATGCAAGTTGCACAACTATTTTAAATAAATAAATTATTTATTTAAAATCCTATTTATCCTCACCTACTTGAAACCTTTAATGGTTTCCCTTAAATTCTTCAAACTTAATGGCTTCCTTCTAGAGTCTTATCAAGCCTTTAATGGTTTCTCTTGAAGTCTTCAAACTTAATGGCTTCCTTCTAGAATCTTCTCAAGCCTTTAATGGTTTTCCTCAAAGTCTTCAAGCATTTAATGCTTTATCTTCCTTTTTCTCATGTAAATAAATTAAGATTTATTTAAATAAAATCCAAAATTCACATTCACATTTAAATAAATTAGTATTTATTTAAATATCTATCCAAATGCAAATTACACCATTTAATTGAAATAAATGATTTTATTTCAATTGAAAATCCCAAAATTCCTCCCACTTGCATTCTCCTACAAAATCCACTTGCATGCCTAAATCCCTTCTAGATTCTTCTAACTCCTTCTAATTAGCCTAATCATATCCTAATCATTGTCACATTCCTAAATAAAAGGAAGTCACTTCTCAAAAACCTCCAAAGTCCTCAATAACCATTAAAGGCTTTATGTCTTCAAATGGTTAACCTCTAAAGTCTTCCAAACCATTAAAGGCTCTTACATAACCATTTATGGTTAACTCACCTTTTACCTTTGGTTAGAGATTTTCCTCTAACTTAACCATCCTTTTGACTCATGGGTCTCTTCAAATCATTTATTTCTTTGACTAAGTTAACCATTTAACCCTTGCACATTCATTTATCCCTTGGATAAAAGGAATATCCATTAACCTAACCCTAACCCAACCCCCTAGGGTAACCATCATGTCCCCTCAAGCATTCAATGTTCCTTATCTCTCCTCTCAAGCCTCCTCATGGTGACACTTGTCAACATGGGATTAGGTTGAAAGTCTCACATGGATTGAATATCTTTCAATACTAACCCTTGTTAAGATTGCTCAATCTTAACCCTTCATTTCCCCATTTCTTCTATAAATAGAACCCTTCTCCTCAAGCAAAGAAGGAAGCATTAGAGTATTGTTGTTATACTGGTATTAGCATAGATCTTTTTCACAGCATCACTATCTACACTTGTGTAGCATTTGTTTATCACATCCAACCATCTTGAATCTCCATATGGCATCCATGGCTAGTGCTAAAAGCTAAGAGCTACACTCATTTGGGACTTGGAGAGGGGAGAAACAAGGGAGAAGCATCAAAAGGCATCATGGAAGCATCTTAGGGAGGCTCTTCTCCTTTCTTTTGTTTTGTTAAACTTCTTTCATGCTTTTTTGAAATCTCTTTTGATATGTTTGGAATGGTTTTTAGTTCTTTGTTTTAGTTTTATGGTTGAAACTAACTTATTAACATTGAACTTTGTTGTTGCCTTGTCCCCATTTCCATGACATCGGTTAGATCTCTCTCTCTCTCTCTCTCTCTCTCTCTCTCTCTCTCTCTCTCTCTCTCTCTCTCTCTCTCTCTCTCTTTCTCTCTCTAGATATATAGATATATATATATAATCACTCATACTCTCTCTCATTACCTACTCTCTCTCTATCTCACTCACTCTCTCTCATTACCTACTCTCTCTCTCTCTCTCCCTCACTCTCTCTCTCTATTAGATCATTCTAGAGGGTTGGCTGAGGCATGCCATAAGATAGGCCAGGGGCTAAATTAAGTGATAGAGTTAGAAATCGTGTGTGTGATGTTCCCCTTGTTCCTCTTCCTGCACCACTTGTTCCTTCACCCATTCATCATCGAGTAATTGAACCTGCTCTTGGTTCATTAAGTTCCCTTTCAAGCAATTTGTTAGAGAAGTTGCACCAAGCTAGGGTTGTCACCAGCATAGCATATGTTTGCATGAGCTGCGGGGGTATATATATAGGTCCCCAGAGTGATATTTCCCATGGAGGAGATGGTGATCGTGTCGATGTTGATGCATCCCATGGTGGATATGATGATGTTGGCGAGGGTGTAGATGATGATGTCATCTCTTCATATGTTAATCTCTTGTGCGCAAACAATGATCGTCCTACAGAGGTACAAATCTATTTATATAATTTAGAGTGCAATATTAAATTCAATATATATACACATATGAACCATAACACGAGTCAATTTTTTTGAACAGAGGAGGGTTCATACCACATCATCGAGGGAGCCCCATCATCTTACCTCGATACCTCAAGATGTCGGTGCCCTATTTACGGTATGCACTTTCATCTAGATACATTGAAGTACATTTAAAATAAATAATTAAAACTTGAATTTAATAATGTGTATGATAAATTTTTCAATTTTGTAGGGTGTTTCGGGTAACACTGAGGTTGGTAGTTCTTTGAGCCCTATCCCATCGATCACTGAGGCTCAGCCTCATATACCCCTAGTATGTTTTGTATCCATTAATTTTGAGTGTTTATATGCTTACTAATGTATGTACAACTTTGATTTATGCCTATTTTTTCAATTGTAAGCTTTTGGGTTGTCCAATGATGCATCACGTGTACGTCCTCACCCATCAGTGACTTTGGATGCACATCAGACACCATATGTATGTTTTTCTTCCATAAACTTCATCTCATTATATACTTTATAATTTATGTATATACAAGTTTGATTTGTGCTTTATATATGTTGTTCAGGTCGACACCACTATCACTCTTGGTATGGCTACGGGATTGAGCCAAATGCAACCATCGACATTGTCATTTGAGGTCATGATTAAATAAATAAATTCTAATTTGTCTATTGTATACTTGTCTTTTATAGGGATTATCAAAATTGATGTAATTTTTTTTTGTACAGGACTTGACTCTAACCACTTTTTTTGTCCATGAGAGTGGACCTCCTCATACCAGTGAGGGAATTACAAAGCATGGTTGTATGGTAATTTATTTTAAATGTTCATTATTTAATTACTTTATAAGTGAATTATGCAAGTCATTTGAATTAAACACACATAACTTCTTCTCATGTTATCTTTTAATAATGTACAGGAGGCTGCAGACAGTGATATTGCAGATAGATGGGATGTTGCATCTCAGGAGCACTTCCAGGAGGATGATGTATCTTCGTTATCTTCGCGTGGAGTGAAGAGGACTGCAAATCATATGTACGAGAGCTCTTATATTATATATTTTAGAACATGTTATGTTATTATATTATGGACTTTTTATGATGACACTTGTTATGTTATTAGGACTTGTTAAATTATGTTATTTGGATTTGTTATTATGTCATTTCCTTCTTATTATTTTATCAGGACTTGTTATTATGTTATCAAGACTTGTTATGTTATTTGGACTGGGACTTGTTATTATGTCATTTCCTTGTTATTATGATAGCAAGACTTGTTATGTGATTATATATATCATCAATTGTTATGTGATTTGGTGCCCTCTAGTATGAATTTTTTGCACTTTACTTGTACAAGATATTTGTGTGTCGTGTTGTCATTCTAGGCTCACACATGTATCCTAGATGGAAAATAATCATACTAAAAAATTTAACACATGCACATGATATGACATTCTAAACTTATTAAAGACAAAGATTATATGACATGCACATATTCTCCAATATCATATTCCATTCTAGAGGCTCGCACATGCACATGATATGACATTATTAAAGATCAAAGATAAAACTACTAATTATGAAAAGACATTATAATCTTAACTAAAAGCATAGCTTGATGAAAAATATAATAGTTATGAAATTTTATAGAAATAAAATAAAATTCAATTAGCTATGAGTGGAGAAAAAATTTAACCTAGAACAATGTGATAGGTAGCTTTAAATCTTGCATGTTCACATAATGCTCATCAATTTTGTATAATAAAATAATAGAAAAAAAATGCAATATAAACTCTAAACTTATTAAAAGAGATGAGAAAGATAATTGAAAATGTGATAGATAAGGAATACTCAACTATTTATTGGAAATTTATTGTGTAAAAAAATCATGACACATTGTTGACATTAAGCTAAATTTGTTTTCTAATATACATATAAATTAAAGACGCACATATATGTAAATACTTATGATGATGATGTATCTATTGATGTGGATGTAATAAAAAATAATTGGTTCATTCTTCTTTTCAATCTAAATTGAATAATTACCAATGACTTTTGAACTTTTCATTGACCACAAAATCTTAAATGCTAGATCTATATTGGTTTAGCATAAATAGTGATGGGAAACAATTAGCCTTTAAAATTGACTTTTTTGGGAGCAATAAAATTATAATATGAAAAGATAGGATAAAGTTGTTGAATAGTTCCCTAAATGATGTAATTTAAAAAGAATATATATCTTAAATAGTTGAATGGGTCATTTTTACAATTGAAATAATAATATTCAAAATGGGTACTATGGTGGACTTATAACATAGACTTGTTATCATTCATTATTATGTACTTGTTTGTTGATGTAATTGACAAGATGAATTGATTTTACGAGAACTAGATTAGAGTAGGACATATACATACATATATATAAGCAAACATCAACTTATTTATATTGAATGAAGTTACATCAATTGACATGAAAAAATAACTATCAACATCAAAAACTATCATCATCAATTAGTGAACATAGGGCCAATGTACATAGTTTATTTATTTAACAAAAGTAGACAAATACAATGTTTTTTATGAAACCAAAATTATATCAATGCACGTATGTTCTTCTAGGAGACCTGGAAAAAAATGAATGTTCAAATGTCATTAAAAATGTATATTTAAAAGTAAAGTTCAATTTACACTACAAAAAGTTGAATGTATTTTATTCAGTCTAATGTACTCACCAGGTTGTATCTATGGCATCCATGTCATCAAGTTGTACTTGACATCTCAATACCAAAATTTCATTTTACCTATGTATATAACAACAATATATATGTTAAAGGGACAAAGACAAGAATTTATCATAATTAAACTGAATTCTAGTACCTCATCTTGTATTACCATTTAACAATAATAAAATAATTGCACTCACCTAGTATTACAACTTTGATAAGCCAAAAGTTGTAAAATGCACAAGTTCAGTGTCATCCATGTTACATAAAGTTGTACTTGACACCTGAACACCAAATTAATTAGCTACATGTATAAGAACAAAGAAGACATATACATATAGAAAGTTACATATAAAAAGTTCACACAACTAACACAAACTTATATGCATAAATTTGATTCAACCTAATGTACCATCTGCATCTTCTCTCTTCTGATATGCATCTATGATTGCCCCATGCTCTTCCATTGAAAGTGTTCCATAATACCTTATTAGCAGGTCTCCCTTTATATCTTTCTAATTTGATGTTTGTTGCCACCACCAAAAGAGAATAGTGTATAATCTTCTTTTCTGATTGGTAGTCTTCATAAGCTTGTAAGTCATTCCTTCTAGTTAGGTATTTGTGTAGCCATGTGCCAACTACCACAACGGAGGCAATTGAATATTGAAAACCATCATCATCTACTTGATGACATATCAACTTTTTCTTAGTTTCTACACATCTAGCTAGCCAATACTTAGTCTGCTCATCATTATCCTCAGGTGCAACAACAACATACACGTGTCCTGGAAACAAAATTAAGTACATGTAGAAATAAAATCTGTTAGAATTTATAATTCAAATACAATCATAAATAATATAATTTAAAGTTATAAACAAGAAATTGAATTAAATTACCAAGTTGTATGAGGTCTGAAACACAATCATAGTCTTCTGATGCAAATGCATGATCTGGGTCCTCATTTCTTCTAACATCTTGATATTGTGTCTCACTAGATGTTAAGGATTTTTGTTCTCATTCTTCAACCCATTCCATATTATCGCATTCTTCCCATTTGTGAGGCCCTACCCCGACCCGTCCTAGCATTTCAGTTATTTTCATGTTGGACCTATTATTGATGCTTCATTTCTATGCATTATGGATATAGAATTTTATATGATCCCATGATTGGATAACATTGATATGGTGTATGTCATTTATTTTGATTTGCAGAACTTCATTATGATGTTAGAAATATGGATGCATGTCTTATGAATGGTTGAAATTTATGAGGATTATGATAATGTCGTTAAGTAAATTGCTTTATGTGGATTTTATTGAATATATGGTAATTTGATTAGTATGATGGAAATTGTATGCAAAGTGACTGAATTGTATTATTTTATTATGTTAAATTTTTATGTAGTTATGTGGGGATTACTAATGTGTAAAATGAGATATGTAGGAAAACTAATCCATGTGACCGTGGAAACTATTCAGAGAATCAAGCCTAGACCTATGTGCATTTGTGAAGCCAAAGGTTGTCTATTTGGAAAGACAACACCTCGTATGTGTTGTATTTTATTCGTAAATGTAAATGTTTGAATGTGTGTTAAAATTGTTTTATTAAATTGTTTATTCCAAAAAGAGATATTTCCCACGTGTAATTAAGTAATGTATTTTTATTGTGTCACTTGACACATATGTTGTAAAGTGAGTTGGCAATGACATGTCTCTTGGAGGGAAATTATTTCAACCAATGCATTTTTTTCAAATATTTGAGTGTGGTCTCAGATTAGTCTTGGGTAGAGAGCCTTTGGAGTGGTCAACTCAAGTTTGACCCGTAAGTAAACTTTAGGTGGATTTCTAAGGGGTCAAATTGACTCCTAGGGTTAGTTTAGGGGCTTTTCCAAAGGTCCATGTGGTATACCTATGGGTAAGGGTCAATTTTAAGCATGTGATCACTCCCATGTGATTGTTTAGTCACCTCAAAAATTGATTTTTCCAAGATGGATGAAATCCAACTTTTGAGATTCCACCTATGTTAGGCAACCTTCCTTTCTTGTGTCAGTTTCTCTTCCCCGCTTTCTCTTACCTTTTTCAGTTGCCAGTTTTAGTAAGCTTGTAAGAGGTTGGGAAGACCAACCAATGTGAGCTCACACTCTATCCAAGAGGTTGGAAAGAGTGAGAGGAGCCTTCTTAGGGAAGGGTTTGAGGCTTAGGATGGTAATCACCCACTCTCCATTTTTTGAGACTTAGAATCTTGAGAAGCTTAAAATTTTGATATAAGAAATTTTGGTTAAGTCTTGAGAGGAAAAATATTGTGGATTTGGGTAGCTCTCCTACAACTTCTTTTCACCCTTTTGGCAGATTTAAGGTTGGTTGAACTCCTATCTCATGTATGTTGTTGTTTTTGAAAATATTGTTTGTTGTATTTGTTTTTTCATTATTGTTTTTTTATATGTGTAGGAAGATGTTGAATTCTTCCCTATGTGTTTTTGGTTGAGTTTTTATGTTATTGTTTTGGGAGTTTTCAAGGCCAAACTCACCCTTGGGAGGGTCGAGTGGCCTTGGGGTAAAGGGTTGTTTGACAGCTATGAGTCAGAGGCTCTCTTTGGAAAAGAGTGATTCACAAGGGATTTTGTGACCCTTGTTGCATAGTGTTTTATTCATGCAATGGAGGTCATAAGGGGAGTTTTGTTGGCTTGTATGCCTTAGGGGACATAAGAAACTATTGGAACAAGTTTGGAACTTGTGGATGTGTTTCTTGGTAGCCTTGCATGGCATTATGTTCTCATATTTGCAGAATTCTCCTCTAGGTACTTAGTCCACCTTCACCCCACTTGAAAAGTCACATATGTGATGTTGTTCATCTCTGGATTGGGAGTGTGAATTTTGTGATTTTTCTTGCTTATATGTGTATTGCTTGTGTGTATCCCATTTTGGGTCTTGGTTCTCCTAGCTCGGGGATGGCTTCTAGTAAGCCTAGGTTGGGAGGTAAGCCTCCATAGTCACAACCTCAAGCTTTTTATTGCAGGTTTGCTTGGGAAAGGATTGAAAGAAAAAGCTTTGAGTTGATCCTATTTTTATTTGTAATAAGAAAAATATATGTATTTGGGAAGCCCTCATTTAGTAGAAATGAGAGGCTAGGTTTTGTATCTACCTATTTGTAAAAGAAATTCCATGAAGTATTAAATGTATTTATTTGACTAAGTTTTACCATGAAATAAAATGCATTTCATTTGAAGTATATTTCCTTGCAAGGTGAAGAATTGCATTGTTGAAGTTATCCCTTTTATGTTTTAGGAAAAAGATTAAGCATGAAATGTATAGTTGTTCTTATTTTTATTTGAAAAAGAAATGAAAATATCTAAATACTAGTAGTGTAGTATTTTTACTAAGAGGGAAGAAATATTCATTTCTGTTTATAGTTATACACAAAAAAAATTAGAATTATATTATTTTCTGTTTCTAAATGTTTTCTTAAGAAAAAAAGAAATATGCAGAGTTATATGTTAATAAAGTAGTCACCTTAAATAGAAATGAAATATTTGCTTACATCTAAAGTTCATACTCAAAGGAAGAATAGATAGATATTTTAAGAGTTAATAGTGATAATGCATTAGATAATGTTGTTTATTGAATTAAGTGATTTTTAGAATATGTTAGTTGCAGTTGTAAATAAAAGTATTACTGTCATATTTTCCATTTTGTAAAAGCATGTTTAGTAGGAAATATTATTAATCTAGTTATTGAATATTTTAAATCAAAAGAAAAATATAGGTTAATGGAAGGACATAAAAATTAATCTATTCTTTTTAGTGAAAATAACCTGCTCTAAATAATATAAATGCAGACTTAAACATGTAAATATATATATTCTCATATGTATATAAATAATTTTTTACAAGAGAAAATGCATGTTGTTTTAATTATAAAACTATGTTGTTGTATAAAAAAAAAGAAAAAGAAATTCTCATGTACATTATATATATATATATATATATGACTAAAAAAAATTAATTAATTAAAAAAAAAAATTGCATCGAAAACTTTGGGGAGGGCAAGTTAAGGCTTCGAGGAAGCTAGCCCCTCGCGGTCGCAACCACACAGTGGTCCGCAGCCACTGTGGGGGGGGCGCGACCATCACAGGAGGCGGTGCCTCTGTGCGGGCCGGGACCTCACAGCGGGCCGCGACCCTCACAACGGGCCACACCCATTGTGTGGGTCATGACCCACGCAGTGGGGCGAACAGCTGGTGGTGTCACGGCCTTCGCCTCTGCCCCTTCCTCTTTGCGCAGCACCACATCACTTCGGCCCTTGCAGAAAGTATTTCACCTCCGCCTCCATGAAACCCTGCACACACACACACACACAAGAAAAAAAGGAATATGTTAGAACAAAGTAGCCCTAACCCAATTTCAGGTTAGGGTTAGCTTTGATAAGAATAAGAATGTAAGTTTAGCTTAGTAAGGATATCAAAACCCTAGTTAGGGTTCAAAAAGATAGTAATATTAAAGTAAATAAGAAAGGTGGGAAAACTTTTTCAATTTTTAAAAGGATAACCTCCATGTGCAAATTAAATATTGTTTAGAAAATAAAGATTATTTCTATTAATGAATAAAAAGGTATTTAGCTTTACATGAAGTTTCATAATTTAGGCAAGTATTTATATGAATATATATATATATATATATATATATATATATATATATATATATATATATATATATATATATATATATATATATATATATATATATATATATATATATATATATATATATATATATGGATGTTTAGGATTAAATTTCTTTTGGAAATTTCATTAATGGAATTTATTAAAAGTATAATGTAAAATTTTAACCTATGAGGTCATTGTTGGCCAAATATTTAATAGTTGAAATTTAAATATCTAAGGGGTATTAAATTTGATCTTAATATAAAATGAATTCAATAGTCTAATATTATTTGATTGGTTAACTTTATTAGTTAAATTTAAAAGCATATGCCCAATTAATTATTTTAATATGAGTTGACATTATTTTATTTAGTCATGAAGTAATTAAATATTGTTGAGATAATTAATATCTTTGGAATTACTATTGGAGAATTTAAATAGGAGAAATTAATTAGATTAGTTAAATTAATTAATTGAGTTGTGTTGACCCTTTTGGGGGGTATGATTAGTCTACCCTAAATGTTACGCTTTGTTGATTGGGTTAATTATATCAACTTTAGTAAACCATTCTTTTATTTCCTGAGTTAACCTTTAGTTAAGACCAAACTTAATTATCTCATCTTTATTTTAAAGCATATAGTATTTTTATGTTGTTTTAAAAAAAATTGTTGTTCCGCTTTTTGCCCAAAAGTTTGGGCATGACACCATTCACCTGCAACACAAAATTGACAAAAACATGCAAGCTCCCTAGTCCATATAGTCCAATTGTTAGAATTAGAACTCTTAAATGAATGCCATCTAGCTAACCCATTGATTGTATCACAATAATATATTGGAAGGATATTCTCCTCTTCAACTAATCAAAAGAAACATTTGATTGTAGAGTTCTGACTTGATCATGTGGATAAAGTTGCACTACACCAATCCACAATTGTACTTGTATTTTTAAATTTATCTTTTTCCTTGAATTTGAGTTGCTCTCTGCAAAGGGCTCTCTTAGCACATGCATTGACACCATCATGTTCTCCTTTCCCGTGTCCAGCCTCAAAAAAACTCCACATGTGTTCGATATTATTTTGCTTATGTATCCTACTCCACCAATAAAACATTCTAGCATTTTTTAATTTCCCTATGCAATTATCTAACCATATTAGATGTTGAGTCATCTGAATTTCTCTCTCCCTCAAATTCTCATAAAAGGTCTTGAAGCAATACTGGACAAACTTTGATGATTGTAATTTATTATCACTAATATAGAAATGGTACTCTCTCAAAATTTTACGATCCTCTTATGTACTATCAGGTGCATGCCTATAGACAATATGAACAAAAATTGCTACTTGCATCGAATTGTACTATTGTGATTGGACCTAAACTTGTGGTGCAAGTGTGTAGTTCTCTACAAAGTCAACAACCGAAAGTATACTACCAATAGGAAATATATTCTTACATATTTGAAATTGTACATTGAGCCATCTAGCATTTTGAGAGTGTTTAACATATTTAGGTATGATCTTACTCTTAAATTCATTCATAAATGCATGAACACTAACTTTTCTAGTAATTAGATCACACCGTCTTCCAACCTTTCCATCCTTCAATGGATACTCAACAATTTTAAATCTTTTTACATCAACTAATTGTTGTCCAAAATCAATTGAAATATTTTCATGCAAACATTCATCCAACAATGCAAGATTGCCGCATATATCGCATACACTAGAAACACATGCATTGGCAAGAAAACATTGCTCATTAGATGGATTGCAAAACAAAATTTATATAAACTTCTTTATAGTTTTAGATGGTATATTTATACCATGTTCTTGCAAAATTCCATTACGATGCATGGTAACACGTATATATCGAAATATATCATAATGGTAACGAAATTGAACATGAGTTTTGCAACATCATGTGACTCTTTCCTTGTTAATTCGAACATACCAAGGTTTACACTTTTTGAAAGACCTTTGACTAATGCTAATAGTTAACACCTTATCATCCAAAAAAAAATTGTACAATTCAGTTTGAGTCATGTCCAAAAGGTGTTTTGGATGTGGATCATGAATTTTTGACCCAATTCTTAATTTAAGCACATCTCTAGCATTAGGTGATACTCTCGTATTATCATGCCAGAATTTTTCGATCAAAGTTTTGACTTTCCCAGTACGTTTCATATCAGACCTTGGTAGTCTACCACTAAAAGTCCACAAATTGTTTGTCAGATCACTTTCAAAGTTAACTCTTCTCTTTACAGCTCTTGACAAAGTTTTACGATGAATATTAAGATATCTACTTATGTTAGTCATCATTATTTTATTAGAAGTTGTTTTTCTTACTAAAGCTATTGTTATTTCTCGTCATGTCGCATTCCTATCTTTAGAACGACTTTTCTTTCTGATTGTATCAAAGGCGCTAGCAACAGTCAATACAACTTGTTTTAAAGACTCATCCTTCTTCTTGTGTTTGACATAAAAGCCTAAATTCTTCATCACTTTCCATATTTTAGTCATTTTAATTAGTTGTAACATTAATTGACATTGAAACCCAAATTTCTTATTATAAAAAAATTATCTAAACAATCTATTTGCATGTGTCCTATTTTGTCTCCATGAAACCAAGCCAGGAAGATTGTCTAGCACATCACTTTTTATTTGAAAATATTCATTCATTTCATTATCATTCAAACATGTTTCTTTTTCAATTGGTGTTTCCATGTCTACATCCACATTATTGATTTCAATTGGGGTTTCAATTTCGGTTTTGATTTTAGTTTCAATTTGAGTTTTACTTTCATTTAGGGTTTGATTTTTAATTGGGGTTTGATTTAATGAGTAAGTTGCTTCTACTAAATCACCAATTTGTTCATGAGAATAAACATGGCGTTGTGAATACATGTTTGTATCCAATAATGGATTAGAAGATGCACCTAAATTTGGTCTACTTTGTTTCCTTCTTCAACATTTATGGTGTCCTCAATGTTCTCGTCTTCTGAAATGATTGTTGAACTTGAAGCTCCAACATTGTTCAATTGCTTAATTCTTGCTCCTCTTTCTCGTTGACATTTTGCCTCCTCTCTATTTGTTGTAATTTATTCAGATGTCAGAACCTTCCTTCACCTCTTTCTGCATTGATTTGATCCATTAACTGCACCAAAATTTGAATTCGGATGGATCTCCTTGTCAAATAAATATCAAGACAAGAAAAGAGAATTATTTAACAAAACATTCTCTTTGTAGATCAAACATGTTGGATAATGATTGAATAATCATGCAATCATTGAAATTTGTCCTTGTGGGCCAGTGTTTTGCCCAATGGATCTTTTAAGAAACAAACACCCGTTATTTGAATGAAACGGGTGCCCGTTTTCAAATCGGGTACACATTTCTTAAAATGGGTGTTTGTTTCACTTTCAACGGTACAAAGCAAAACGGGCACCCGTTTTTTGAATTTCAAATAATGGGTGCCCGTTTCATAAAACTTGGAGCGGGAAACAACCCTTTGCCTTGGTTTTGGCTTTGGGTTAGGCTTGGTGGGACCAAGCCTATGCTTGGACCTCCAAAAAAATGGCTAAGGCAAAAGAATATCAGATTTCTACCTTGGCCTAATTTTTTGAGGGCCTTCCTGATTGAATTTTTTGATGAAACGAAAACCCATTAGAGCTCTCAGTGTCTTGATTTCAAAAATGTAAATTTCATAGTGATAAGATTATTTTTATTATTTTTTCATTATTTATTAATCAAGAGTGGTATGTAAACCTAAAATACTGAAGTTTAGTAAAACTTTAATAACTTTTTTTTTTAGATTTTTAGAAAAATAAATTATATGAAATCAATCTACATACAATTCTTTGGAAGATTAAAAAAAAAAATTTAAAATGAAATTTTCATCAAATTATGGTGGTTGTACATCTGATGTTTTGAAAATGTACTTTATTGTCAATTAAAAATTAATAAAAAAATTTGTATACACTAAAAAAATAAGAAAAAATATTCTCATCAATATTTGGTGTCTTAGATATTGTTTCCTAGAAGAATTTGCAAAAATTTCATTTATTTGCATCGAAAAATGGTGGTCGTACACATGTATGGTATGGTCTTGAAACAGGCATTTTGAAAAAGTGGTTTCTAAACATGCCTACTAAAAAGCTATTTCTACCATGTGGGTATTGAAATAAATTATATATTTGAAAATTAGACTCCGAGAACTACATTTTCTATTACTGAATTTTTTTGAGATTCAATCTCTAAGTGCCTCAAATTTTGACATCCATCGACATAAAATTTGAAAAACGGAGAAAACACTTCCACTTTTTGCCCAAAAGTGGGACTCAACTTCTTGCAACCACCCCATGGTCACAAATTAGTCCAAGATGGTCGAACTTGTATTCATATATAATTAATTAAAAATCCAATTTCAATATAATTTGTAATTTTATGTTAATTAAACACGATTTTGAGATCCACTAGATCTTGCATTCAAAATATTTGTATAATTTGAAATTATACAAATATTCTCATAAAACACAGTGTTTTCTACACTTAAGTTGAGAGAGGCTCAAACATTTTGAGAATTTACCTCATGAAAGCTATGTCTGATATTACATATTTATATAAGAGATGGTTAAATTATATTTTAATTTGTGAGGAATTTTTTGGGTTATTTAATTAATAAAAATTATTATTGGTATTGGATGAAAAACATATATTTGTCCTTGGATTTCATTTTACATCATCAAGGATCAAACCAAGAACCTTACAACTAAAACAAATAAACAATCAATTTTGTTTGTAATTTTTTTGATGCATGAAATTAATATTCAAATTACCTTAAATTAGATCTTCTTTGATGTATATTTATCGCTAGAATATTTTATGATTGTTTGTAATTTTTTTGATGCATGAAATTAATATTCAGATTACCTTAAATTAGATCTTCTTTGATGTATATTTATCGCTAGAATATTTATTCTTTTCTTGAACGTTATCCCTCATATATTTTTACAAGTGCATATTAATCATGGATTATCCTTTTTCCCTAAAATATATGCTTAAGAATATGACGAGTTCACAACTTGCACTTTCCTTTAATAGTATGAAACATTGTGTCTTTGCAGCACCATTAGCATTTGAAATCGTCGTAATGATTAAATTTCTTTATTTGATTCTTTAAGAAACATAAATTTTTGAGTGGAGTGAAACAATTAGTCACAAATGCCTTTAAATTTCTTAAGCAATTACTTTTTTGAGAATTAGACTGTCTATTTTTTAAAATTGGCATTTTGAATCAAACTCAATGATTCATCATCGGGAAGAGGAAACAAAATATTTCCTCTTACCATCATAAAGGAAGAAAATAGACAAGGCATGCATGACAACCTTCCTTTCAAGTTATTCTCTTATTTAAATATTTTATTACTACAACTAGCTTTGCTTCACTTATTCTCACTAGTTTAGAATTGTATCTAGCTTTGTGCTCTAGATTGAAACAATGAACTTATAAATAAAAATATTTATGATTTGCTCCATAGTAGAAATTTTAGCATTGTCAAAAACAGTTAAAACTATGGGAATAAGTTTAGATGCAATGAATTTAGTAGAAAGTAATGTGCATTCAAATAGTTTATAGTGCTTCAATTATGATTTCTTGGGCTCTAAGTCTTGGAGTTTTATCCTAGAAGAACATCAAAGGATAAATTTGATGATCTCTAGCTATTAATGTATTTAAGCTATAACTAATAAATGTCAAATTTTACAAGTTAATTACAGAGTTTTGAGAAAGGGTTTCTCTTGAACTAGGTAACTTTATTAAGGCACATGTGACATTTACCTTAACAAAATGTTACCTTATATCTAGGATACTAGTGAGGTTGGCAAGATTGCATGTAACAACTTCTTGTTTAGGTGTTCCCAATCAACAAATATCGACCAACATTAACACACCAAAAATGTGTTACTCTTGATCGCATATGACCTTTTAGGAGTGAAACTAAAACTTGAAGAGTAGGTGAATTTTTTTCATATGGCCACTTTTTAATCTTTGTGCACATAACAAATCCTACTATGTTCATCATATCTACCTAGAAGTTGAAACAATAGCTTTAAGCTCTTAAGTCACATATAAAGAAACCAAAAAAAAAATTTAAAATTTGACATATCAAATAAGATCTTTAGATGCACAAAATTAAGGTTGACAGCTACTAAGAACCTTCCCTAATACAAAGTCATATAATTCCCTTAATCAACTCGATGAGCTTTAAAAATCAACATTATCTATCTCATAACCCCCTTAGACACAAATTGCCTCAAAGAAAAACAAAATGGTTCTTGTCCATCATTTGTGTGGGTAATAGATTAATACATCTTCTCAAATGGTTTCAAGAATGCACGATGGATAGGGGCATGGTGATCAAAAAAATAAAAATAAAAATAAAAATCCTTAAATAAGTTAAAAGAACGTGTAGGTGGTCCTGTGTACGGGGTTGATTCTTAAATTTTCTATTTTATGTATAACATATAAATTTTCTTTTACCAAAAGTTCAAAGCATATATTCATTTTCAAAAGGAAATTTTTCGTTCGTTCCCACGAAAGCATAGCAGAAGGGGCGTCACCGTTTATTGTTTGAGATAAGATCTTCGTCATTTAGCATTTGTTTTTCCAACTGATAAATTATTCTGCTCCCCTAGACAGAATCCTTGAATCTTCGTCATGGAGAAAAATGCGGAAAATACATAAATATATTATCAAGAGTAAGTGATGGGAGAATGATAGTATATTCAGAAAAAAATTGTATGTTAGTCAACAAATGGCAATCCCGCAACCAATGTGATGAAATAGAAGGATCTTAGGGTCTCGTATCTCTATATCATCCTTTCTTTTATGAAACAGCCCCACCTTCCACCTTAGTTGCAGGTAATTTTACAGTCTAGTGGTCCAAAAGGCCCCAACAACAAAATTAAGTCTCACACATTTTGCTTCAATCATCAATCCATGTCACCCACCATTGGAAAGAAAATCAATCACAATTTAATATCATTTACTATAGTATGGTTGTCTTTCCTTCATACCGTTGATCTCGCTAGACTTATATCCTAATTGTCCAATCAAACCAAAAAAAATTACTTGCAATCCAAAGGATATTGGTCAACAAGTTTGTAAGATATTCATTTTACTTAATTCAATAGTAAAAGTAGGTTGAATATTGGGAAAAGTTTAAGAAACCACGTCTCTTCCTAGCACACTAGGAAGATGTTGGTTAAGGTTGAAGACAGTCTATAAATCATCCCCATGGTCTATGAGCTCAAATAGATGTCATCGTTATTAATCATCTTATAAAGTCTTATTAAAAAATATCCATGTTGAACATACTTATAATTATGACATTTTATTTCAAAGCTCTTTGTTTCCATATAGGTTGTAAAGATGCTAACAAACGTTGTGTAATTTGTTTTACAAGATTTTCAACAAATAATGTTCCTCATGCATGCTTTTACATTTTGCATTCACATCTACCATGATAGTGGCAAACTAACATCAAGGTATACAAAGTTGTGGTACCAAAAAGGTGCCACATTTCAAAAAAAAAAAAAATTGTCACAAAGTGTGCACCCTATAGGCTTGGCACACCAAGCCTATAGGGCGCGTGCCCTATAGTGTGCATGCCTTACAAGGCGTGCACCGTATTACCTTTTCAAACCTTAAAAAAACACAAGTCTGTATTTTGGATGCAGTTTGCACTCCCAAACCCATGTTTTGGCAATTTGGGGTGCCATTTTCTTGCGCTCGCCCTTTGTAGAAGCTTGATATTGGGCACTCAGTTGTCCATCTCTCATCAAAATGCTGCCACACCATCGAAGAGCTCGAACAGGTATGTATTTTTGTTTTCTAATTGTCATTTTTTTATTAATTTGAAGATTAAACTAGGTTTCTTGATTTAAATTTATTTGCATTATCAGGAAATGAGATTAGACAAGAAAATGTTGAAAACACTCAATCACCTCCTCATGAAGACCATATTGAAGAAGAAGCACATCAAGAACCTCCTACAATCCCTAGACATCCCATAGGCACACAAGAAAACCTATTAGGTCAAATAGAAAATAGCCTAAAAGAGCTTGAAGGTTTAATCACAAGGCTAAAAGATCCCATTGGAACAAACTTCCATAGGACAAACCTTGCCAGTTCTTTGCAATCTATTGTATCTCACATACAATCTGTGAGTGGGCAAATAAATTTTTGGTCTAGTAAGAAGGAAGAACAAAAGCAATTTTATACTGACAAATTATCATATGCGGCAGTCAAGAAAAAGAAAATTAATAAATTTGACTGGTGTGCTCTTTTTACAGACCCCCGAATGAATCAACCTTTACACCCTGGATGTAGGAGATTCCATATTCATTGGTGTCATCATGAAGGGATTAAGAACAATTTTTGGGATAGGTGGTGGATGATATTTGATCAACCCCCATGCAATAATCATGAGGTACCCCAATACTTTTTGAGAAAATTGTACTATGAATTTTTCCTTAATGAGATCCCAAAGGGTAAGTGCACAAAGATGGTGGTCAAAAAGGGGGTATAAGTGGACACTTTTTTTCTGAAATCAGGTGAACCTGAACTTGGACGCAAAATTTGAAAATCATCCACTCAAGATATAAGATAATCAAAGAACAAATATTGTAGTACTCTGAATCTAGTTTCCAAACTACTAAACTTTTTCAAAATTGGATAAGATTAAGGGGGTCAAATACTTCGCGCACAAAAAACAGACCCTGATTTTTTTAGAAAAACATAACATAGTGTCTGACGTACGCATCAAAAAAGTGATATTTAGATTTAGTATTTTGACAAATCCTTTGGCAGAAAGATAGTTAAGAGTGAGAACTAGAAGATGTGTACTTTTTTGTAATTTTTTGTTAAGTATTTTTTTTTTAATGATTTTTCCGATAGAGCACATCCTGAAAATTAGGTACTTGTTCGTGCGTGAAGCATAAGTTGCACTAAAAAAATCGAAAATGCAAAAAAAAAAAATTTAAATTGTAAAGAATCAAGTTCACTACAATAATATATATAAAAAATTAATTTGGATAATTATATCAAAAGTTATTAAAAAAATGGTGCACGTATGTCTGTGAGAACTATGGAGACACTAGTAAAAGAAATTCAATAATAATATGTTATTGTTGTTCAAATTTTTAAAAAATTATATGCTTAGAAAGCTCAGAAGATGGGTGAAAATATGGTGGAAATTTTAGAAATACCCACTTGATGATGTGTAAACCTGATGATGACAAAGTCGAGAAACAAAGTTGATAAAATAAAACACGCCAAAAAGGAGGGAAATGGAGGGAAATCAAACTTCCAAACCGTAGCTTTGTCATCCAGGCCTATTTCCAAGCCTAAACAAACAAAAGCACGTATGGGGTACCTATGGTATAAAAAGTGCGTACGAGGTACTTTTATAGTATAAAAAGTGCATACGCGCTATTTATACTATAAAAAACGCGTACACACTATTTTTACTATAAATAGCGCATACGGGCTAAGTTTGTTTAAATTTTGGGAGTGTGTATAATATGCTAGTGTGTGTGTGTGTGTGTGTGTGTGTGTGTGTGTGTGTAATATGTGTATATACATATAATATATAATTTATATATAATATAAAAAATAAAAAATATATAATATATATATGTGTGTGTGTGTATAATATGTGTATATACATATAATATATAATTTATATATAATATAAAAAATAAAAAATATATAATATATATATGTATGTATATATATAATATATTAAATATATATAAACACATATGTGTGTATGTATGTGTATTGTCTCCCTCTCTCCCCCTGTCAAGCACGTACAAGGTCTCTCTCTCTCTCTCTCTCTCTCTCTCTCTCTCTCTCTCTCTCTCTCTCTCTCTCTCTCTCTCTCTCCAATATATCTTCTTTTTGTTTGCATATATATAAGGTGATAAGAAGATTGACAAGGTGGTCGGTTTTCTTTTTTTTTTTAAAGAAGATAGGATATAAAGTAGAACGTTTGAAGAAAATGAACGTATTGGTTTCTTTGGATTGTGTGGATGTATTGGTTGGATAATATTTATGAGTCGTATGGCATACTAAGGGGTCATATGGTGTATTATGACCCCTTAGGTGTTGTTATGGGTCATATGGTGTTCTAAGATCCCTTAGGACACCATATGACCCCTTAGGACTCCATATGGTGACGTTATGGGTCATATGGTGTCCTAAAGGGTCATATGGTACCATGTGACCCCTTACATGTCATTAGAGGTCATATTGTTTCCTAAGAGGTCATATGGTGTCCTATGACCCCTTAGGACACCATATGACCCCTTAACACACCATATGGTGTCCTAAGGGGTCATATGATGCCATATGACCCCTCAAGACACCATACAACCCATAACAACACCATATGGTGTCCTAAAGGGTCATTTTGTGTTTTATGACCCCTTAGGACACTATTTGGTGTCATTATAGGTCCTATGGTGTGCTAAGGGATCATATAGTGTCCTAGGAAACCTTAGATGTTATTAGGGGTCGTATTATGTTTTAAGGGTCATATGGTGTCCTATGACCCATTAGGACACCATATGGTATCGTTATGTGTCTTATGTTGTCGTATGACCCCTAGGACACCTTATGACCACTTAGGACACCATATGGTGTCATTAGGGTTCATATGGTGTCCTAAGGGGTCATATGGTCTCCTACGACCCCTTAGGACTCCATATGGTGTCATTATGGGTCGTATGGTGTCCTAAGAGGTCATATAGTGTTTTATGACCCCTTAAGACACCATTTGGTGTCATTATGGGTTGTATGGTGTGCTAAGGGGTTGTATGGTGTCTTATGACCCCTTAGGACTCCATATGACCTCTTACGTGTCGTTATGGGTCATATGGTATCCTAACGGGTCATATGGTATTCTATGATCCCTTAGGACTCCATATGGTGTCGTTATGGGTTGTATGGTGTCCTAGGGGTCATATTGTATTCTATGACCTCTTAGGACACCATATGATCCCTTAGGTGTCATTAGAGGTCATATTGTTTCCTAAGAGGTCATATGGTGTCCTATGACCCCTTAGGACACCATATGACCCCTTAAGACACCATACGACCCACAACGACATCATATGGTGTCCTAAGGGGTCATAGGATGCCATATGACCCCTCAAGATACCATACGATCCATAACAACACCATATGGTTCCCTAAAGGGTCATATGGTGTTTTATGATCCCTTAGGATACTATTTGGCATCATTATAGGTTCTATGGTGTTCTAATGGATCATATAGTGTCATATGACCCCTTAGATGTTGTTAGGGGTCGTATTATGTTCTAAGGGTCATATGATTTCCTATGAGCTATTAGGACACCATATGGTATCGTTATGTGTCTTATGTTATCATATAACCCCTAAGACACCTTATGACCATTTAGGATGCCATATGGTGTCATTAGGGGTCATATGGTGTCCTAAGGGGTCATATGGTCTCCTACAACCCCTTAGGACACTATTTGACCCCTTAGGACTCCATATGGTGTCATTATGGGTCGTACGGTGTCCTAAGAGGTCATATAGTGTTTTATGACCCCTTAGGATACGATTTGGTGTCATTATGGGTTGTATGGTGTGCTAAGGGGTCATATGGTGTCTTATAACCCCTTAGAACTCCATGTGACCTCTAACGTGTCGTTATGGGTCATATGGTGTTCTAACGGGTCATATGATGTTCTATGATCCCTTAGGACACCATATGATCCCTTAGGACTCCATATGGTGTCATTATGGGTCGTATGGTGTTTTGAAGGGTCATATGGTATTCTATGACCTCCTAGGACACCATATGATCCCTTAGGTGTCATTAGAGGTCATATTGTTTCCTAAGAGGTCATATGGTGTCCTATGACCCCTTAGGACACCATATGACCCCTTAAGACACCATACGACCCATAACGACATCATATGATGTCCTAAGGGGTAATAGGATGCCATATGACCCCTCAGGATACCATGTGACCCATAACACCACCATATGGTGCCCAAAAGGGTCATATGGTGTTCTATGACCCCTTAGGACACTATTTGGCATCATTATAGGTCCTATGGTATTCTAAGGGATCATATAGTGTCCTATGACCCCTTAGATGTTGTTAGGGGTCGTATTGTGTTCTAAGGGTCATATCGTTATGTGTCTTATGGTGTGGTATGACCTCTAGGACACCTTATGACCACTTAGGATACCATATGGTGTCATTAGGGATCATATGGTGTCCTAAGGGGTCATATGGCCTCCTACAACCCCTTAGGACTCCATATGGTGTCGTTATCGGTCGTATGGTGTCCTAAGAGGTCATATAGTGTTTTATGACCCCTTAGGATACCATTTGGTGTCATTATGGGTCGTATGGTGTGCTAAGGGGTCATATGGTGTCTTGTGACCCCTTAGGACTCTATATGACCTCTTATGTGTCGTTATGGGTCATATGGTGTCCTAAGGAGTCATATGGTGTCCTATGACCCCTTAGGACACATGCATGGATCCCTAGGATACCATATGACCCTTGAGAATACCTTTTGACCCTAGAGAGGGAGAGAGGGGGAGGAGAGGGAGGCAATGGGAGAGAGATACACCTAAGAGAGGAGGAGAGTGAGATAGAGAGATAGAGACTGAGAGGGAGACACAAGAGATAAATGTGTGTGTGTGTGTGAGAGAGAGAGAGAGGGAAATAGAGGGAGAGATAGAGATAGAGAGCGACACAAAGAAGGGGACTCAAAGAGAGAGAGAGAGAGAGAGAGAGAGAGGGGGGGGGGGGGAGGTATAGAGAGATCTAAGAGGTGGATAGAGGGATTGGAAGAGAAAGAGATACCTAAGAGGTTAAGGGAGGAAAGGTGAGATAGAGAGAAAGAGAGGGTGAGAGAGAGAGAAAGAGAGGGTGAGAGATAGAGAGAGTCTGAGTGAGAGGGAGGAAGGGGTGGAAGCATATTACCAGAGACTAGAGAGAGAGGTGCGAAGAGAGGGAGAGAGTGAGAAAGAGAGGTAATGAGAAAGGGAGAGAGGGAGAGAGAGGGGAGAGGGAGAGAATGAGAGAGAGAGACACCTGAGAGAAGGAGAGAGTGAGATAGAGAGAACGAGGATGAGAGAGAGATAAAGAGATAGATATATATATATATATATATATAAAGGTTGATAGCCAGAGATGTGATAGAGAGAAGGAGAGAGACTTGAGAGAAAGAGAAATGGAGCGAGAGGGGGAGAGAGAAAGAGAGTTAGAAGAAAATAAATACTTGACAAAGGAAGAGAAAGGGAGGGGGAGGGAGAGGGAGAGAATGAGAGAGAGAGACACTTAAGAGAGGGGGAGAGAGTGAGAGATAGAGATATTTGAGAGAGGGAGAGAAAGAGAGGGATATATGAAAGAGAGAAAGAGGGTGAGGGAGATGAGAAAGAGATGGAGATGCCTAAGAGACAAAAACATAGGGGTTAAGGAAGAGAGAGGGGGGGAATGTAGGGAAGAGATGAGAGACATAATATTGATATGAGCATGCTGATTACTGAAATTTGACTAAGTCTGAAATGTATAAGAATACTCAAAAAACTAGAATCTGCATTATAACTCTTAGAGATCTGGAACCACTCTCAAAAATCCTGACAATATATACATAAAATATAACTTAAAAGTATAAGATAATTAAATGTTATATTTTATGTATATATTCTACTGAAAAACCTAATGGAATGCTAAGTGAATTACATTTTATTGACTGACAGAACCGCGTACACAGTTTTAGTTTTTAAACCACGTACGCAGTTAGTATGCTTTAAACCGCGTACGTGGTTAGTATGTTTTAAACCACGCACGCGGTTTAGCTTTGGTTAGGCTCAGAAAAATGAGCCTAAACATGTATGGGGTTCTTTAAATTTGAAATACCCCGTAGGTGTTTTGGTGTTTTTCATGTGTTTTTTTTTGTGTCCACTTTTCTGACCACCATCTTTGTGCACTTACCCCAAACTATTTTGATTCTCTATATTTCCAAGGTAGAGGTGGGGGTTCCTCACATGATAAAGAGGGTGCACAGCGTGACCCAAATATCCCACCAAGACCCTTGGCCAGACCTATGGTGGAGCATTTTATTATTCCTTCCATTGTGAAGGAGAGTATTGAGGTCAAAACTCTAGACTCCATTAGCTCACTCACTCAGACCCTTATACAGTATGCTAGGCCTCTAGTAGAGGGTGATGCGAGTGATGATGGTGATTCTTCTAGGTATTTATGATCCTAATAGTTTTGAGAATGCATGTGCACGAGCGGGGTTTGCTATAGAGAACATTGTCATGACAGAATCCTTGCTGAACGAAACATTTGACATTGATACCTAGGTGAATTTCATTACAAGTTCATTTCATTATTTTTATTAAATCTTATATGGAAATTTAAGAATATATCTAAATTAGTAAATTATTATGATAAAAAATCAGGGTCAAAGTGTTCACAATACTAGCAACATTCTTGCAGCACCCTTTTTCACGACTTCGTCGACTCCACAGGTATACAACGAGTGAAGAAATATAATTATTATATGTAGATAGTTTAACCTTATGTGAATGATTTTCTAATTACTCATTTTGGATGTCAAATAGTTTGATGCTAGAGCTTCAACATCAACACCTCGCAGTGTATTTCATCGACAACCTTTCACCCAGGTAAGCAAATTTATCTTTAATGTTGTTATTAAATAATATAGATAGTGTTGGCAATTAATCAATATACTTTGTTCAATTTTAAGATGTTGACATCAGAGACTCCTCCTATTGTTCGCGCGTCATTGGAGCGCGGTGTTGCTGTAGCAGTAGCAAGTTCACCTGCTTTGATAGATGTATGAGACATATTTGTAAATTTAGTAAATTTAGCATTACATTTGTTATCTTAATAATATGTTATTAAAAAATTTAACGACACTTGTATTTAGTTTAATTTATATTGTGATGCTTACAGGAGGGGCTTGTCACTCCAGATCATGAACGTGCACCTCTTGTGGATGAACATCATGATTATTTGTATGCGGTAAGTGACTATTCTATTATATGTCATTCTAAAATTCAATTTTTGTATATGCTAACATCATTCTTTTCATTCTATCAGGTGGAGTTACAAAAAATTCTAGAGAGGAGGTCGAGTGGACGTACTCGAAAGACACCTGCATCATATACATCTCCATCCCCTCGACAAGCAAAGATATCTTTTAATCTATTTCCTTCCCCTAGAGGGAAATGAATAGAGTAGGGTCCTATGTTGTATACGTATATGGCAATTTTGAACATATGTTTTGTATTACGAATATATGGCATTCTATGTCCATATGGCTTTTGGCAAGCTCCTATTTGACTTTATTGGATACCATGTTGTATGCCTATATGGCAATTTTGAACATATGTTTTGTATTACAAATATGTGACATTCTATGTCCATATGGCTTTTGGCAAGCTCCTATTTGACTTTATTGGATATCATGTTGTATGCCTTTATAGAAATTTTGAACATATGTTTTGTTTTATGAATACATGACATTCTATGTCAATATTGCTTTTGGCAAGCCTATTTGTTTGTATTGGATATTGTATACGATGAAAATGGAAACAACAATAATATTGAAAGACTAAATGAATTCAACCACAAAACCCTATCCTAACAACAACAAAGATCCACCATAACATATGAAGATTACCTAAGACAATGCAAATCAAATAAAATCACAAAGATTATACCATCACATGTCCAATAGGGTTTGGATCTCCATTGATCTTGCTTGATATATTTGCTCTCAGATTTTATATGTGCACAAGAGCTCAACAAAGAACGAAAATGTGGTTGCAAGTAGGATCGATTGCATATGCAAGTTCGAAAACGTAGTCGGGGCTGAATGCATAGTGAGTTAATCAAGGTTTGATAATGAAGGAAGCATCTCCTTATATAGAAGACACTATATGAAATGGAGGGATAAGATTGAGAGGTGTAAAAGAGGTCGGCTATGATTAAAGGGTAGGTAAAGGAAATAAGAAAATAATAAGAGGGTAGGTAGTGTAGGAATTAAGAGATGAATGACATGTGCCATAGGTAGAAAAGGTTAATGAATTAATTAAATAAATAAAGATTTATTTAATTAATAGAGGAAGTGGGATCAATTAAATAAATAAGATATTTATTTAATTTAGGAAAAGGGTATTTTAAATAAATAAATCTAGAAGAGGATAAATGAATTAATTAAATAAATAAAGATTTATTTAATTAATAGAATAATTAGGCTAAAGTAATTAAATAAATAAAGTATTTATTTAATTAGACTGGACAATTTTAGGTGTCTACATTTTGCCCATCTTTGAGACAATGTAGCTTGTCGCGTTGTTTCAAAGAAGATAATATGAACTGATACAAAGTTGCCCCAAGATAGGAATGATGTGCCCCCTTGAGAGATTGGATGAAAATGTCTGGAAAGATCGCAAACAATCTCTCGATAAGAAAGAATGGCTAGAATTGACTGACAAGATAGGATAGAGTGATAGAGTCACGGGATAATGAAGACCGACTCAGGAAACGAGGGCTAGGGCTAGGGCTAGGGCAGTCTATAAGATAGACCACAAGGGGAATACATCCTCATTGTCATCCACACATCCAAGAGATCAGAGTGCAGAGCGAGAATAGAGCAGCAGTAGTCAGCAGCGATGGCATTGGTGCATAGATTCAATTGCGTTCGCCGATATCAGAGGCCAGTAGATGCAGGAGAGTCGGTAAATAACACAAAACCTCCTTGTACTTTGTTGTAATAAATGTTGTCATTAATGCATCTTAGGTAGCGCAATAAATGCACTTTTAGGATAATGTCAAAAAATGTCAAAAAATGCCAAGGCGCGTCTGCATTGGTGCCAGGCGCGTCTATGTTGGCTAGGCGCGTCTGTGTTTGTGCCAAGCGCGTCTATGCTGGAAAAAGCGTATGTGTCAAATGCGAGTGCCTCTGCGTTGTTCAGGCACGTTTGTGAAATGTGGGCACGTCTGTGTAGGACAGGCGCGTATGTGCAGAGCATAGGCACGTCTGTGTATTTCAGACGCATCTGTACAGAGAAGGCATGTTTATGCAGTCTATAAGTGTGTTTATGTCATGAAGGCATGTTTATGTCTTCAAGGTCGAATCGGCAGTTCTGTGATGAACATACGTTGTTGATTGGATAAGCTGCTGAGAGGATACACTCAAGCAGGTCCTCTAGGGAAGACTAGGATAGCAAAATAGGGCTAGGATTGACAATTCTGTGATAGAACATATGTTGCCAATTAGGAAACTACTCAAGAGGATTCACTCAAGAAGAGGCCCTAGGATAGGATAGATCACGGCACTTTGTGATGAACAGTGAGTACCAAGACATAGTACTTTGTGATGAACAGGGAGTACCAAAAGGAGCAGCACTTTGTGATGAACGGGGAGTGCAAATATGAGCAACACTTTGTGATGAACAGTGAGTGCAAAAACACGTAGTACTTTGTGATGAACAGGGAGTACCACTAGGATAGATAGCAACACTTTGTGATGAACGGTGAGTGTTACTAGGATAGAGTACCATAAGCACTTAGATAAAAAGTAGCATTTTGTGATGAACAGTGAATGCCACTATGACTGACATGATTGCTTTGCTTGACTGCAGAAGTACTTACCTATGTTGGAGTCACGAGAGAGATTCCCGTCGACGCAGATATTACGACCAGAGTTGACATTCGAGGACGGAGCTGCCATTGAGGGTATGGGCCTGCAATATATTATGTATGTTCCTGAGTTTTGGGCGAACATGGGGTTGCTGACTGCGATGGCTGAGAGATGGCACTCAGAGACATGCACGTTTCGTTTGCCGATGGGTGAGATGACAGTCACCTTGGAGGATGTGTACAAGATCCTGCGGATACCGATCAATGGGGAGCTGATACCCTATGATCAAGATGGAGATAGGGAGGCCCTAAGATGAGTGTTTCAGGATCCCAGACTAGAGATGAGAGCTGGACACGTGGCATGGGATACCATGATAGCGACAGGACTGGCACTACTAGCAGTACTAGGAGGAGTGATCAGTGGGTTCCTATGTCTAGATAGGGCGACACGAGGGTTGGCTATGGGCTGGGGGAGCACCTTGGAGACACTGGTTACACAGCACACCAGATATGCCTGGGGACCGTGTGTGCTGGCACACTTGTACTATGAGCTACATCAGTTTGTGTATCATGGATCTGTAGGATTGGGTTGCAGAGTTACATTGTTGCAAGTGTGGGCATATGAGCATCGGTCGGTTACTCAACCGATACATTTCAGGGGCAGGGGTCATGGACGCAGCTTTGTTCATCTATATGACATGATTACATCACAGCCACAGATTGGTAGGTTAGAGTACTGGCGGCGAGTCCTGGATGAGATTGACATTGTGATATAGAGGTCATACCTTGAGTGCGAGTAGTGGATCTACCTTATACCTTTTGGAGCAGATATCTGATTGGGCGGACACCCTATGTATTGGAGAGACAGCTGATTGACAGGGTATGCAGACAGTTTGGCCGTATTCAACGGATGTCACGGGGTTTCGGGATGTATGCTCGGACAGTCAAGGATCAGGCACACTTTGGGCCATTATTGTCATATGATCAGGTCGTGATGCAGCTAGTAGAGATGGTGCCAATGCCATGGGATATGTGGCCAGAGATTGATGATGCAGGCATAGATGTAGAGTACACAGCGTATTGGGCTGAGCATCCCTTTCCACGACTGACAGACCTAGGGGAGCCTCTAGATGGAGATGGTGGTGGGGATGGGGATGATGATGGAGATGGTGGGGGGAGAGGCTGACGGAGGAGACGGGGTGCTATTGGAGAGAGGAGGGTGGCTCCACAGAGAGAGGGTGGGGAGGAGAGACAGGCTCGGGTGGTGAGGGGTTGCTGTGGATTGCCACTACAGGTGCCAGCGGCACAGGGTCCTAGACAGGTGCAGGGACAGGGACAGAGGCAGGTACAGGTATAGGCACAGGCACCAATACAGGGGGAGCCATAGGCAGAGGCACAGGGTGCTAAGGAGGAGGAGGATGAGCTACTTGAGCTAAGGGAGATCTGTCAGGGACAAGCAGATGAGATCCAGGACCTGGAGAGGGAGACAACTAGGCTCAGGAGACAGCTGAGGGACATAGAGCGAGAGCGGGATCAGACTATCCAGCGCTATACTAAGTCTGAGACAGCACTGAGGGCTAGGAGGCAAGCAGCAGAGGACACAGGGGATAGATACGCCTATGTTCTACAGGCAGGGGAGGAGATAGGTTACTGGCGAGACCTATATTAGGGGGCAGTGCCACCAGAGCAGCATGCGAGGAGCTTCTACAGACCATCGCAGACAGCGACGGTTACGGGAGGGAGCCAGAGGAGACAAGCGTCCAGCGGGGGGGTTATGGGTCCTCCACCACCACCAGATAGAGGGGGCAGGAGAGATGATCCTGGGGCGGGTCCTTCTAGGGCTCACACTCCGTCGAGGCCAAGTGGCTCCAAGGGAAGGAGTTCATCATAGCCATAGAGGGCTCCCTATGTATTAGTTTTGTACTATTTTGTATGATGATGTAGACACCTTCGGGTGATTGTAGCCATATGATTTTGAAATCATTGTATCATGACACTTATGATTATATATATTTGAGATGATTCATCTTTGCAGAAACTATATGCATGTGTACCTATGTGATGAGATGTTTCATGATGTATGTTTCTATGTGATGGTTATGATATGGATGCAAATATGTATATGATGAAATGCAATATTTTTGTTCTTTTATGTTTTATATGCTATGCATATGTGAATGTGAATGTATGAAATGCAGATAGATATGACAATGCAAATAACTATTTACATGATGAGAATATAAGATATGCTAGCATGTGTTGTGTGCAGGATGTGATGCAATTTTTGATATCTATATGTATGTATGAAATGTTTATATGTGGTAATGTAGGTGCAACTACATGAAATGCAAATGTTTTTGGTGTGTCATTGTACTCAATCATGTGATAGCAGGCTACACGAACTCAAGAAGGACGATGGAAGTCAATCAAGAAAGGGGGATGGAAGATAGAAGATATGAAAGTGAAAAAGCTTCTTGTGCGTTATCATCATTGAGCTTTATTATGGCAAGTAGGTTATGACAATCAAGGCATATGTTCGACCCAAAAAGTCATTGTACCTATTTGCATGGAGATAAGATAGTCACAAACAAGGAATGCCCCAATTCATACTAGACTCACAGTGTCCTCATATCCTTGGACAAGTCATAGCATTACTAAGAGACAATCCACAGACAGCAAAAGAAAAATAGGTGACGATACCCCATCCTCACCTTTCTAGTCAAAGACATCCTGGAGATAAAAATCTCTAGTCAAAGACATGCTAGAAAAGCTAAAAGACATGTCACCAAAAAGATAAAATCAAAAGAAAACAAAGACTCGACACCAACATCCATTGTAGTCCTCAAGTTTAGTGTCTCTTGTCACTTGTATAAGTCTTATTTGATTGTGGTCACAATGTTTACTTTCACAAAAGGATAGATAGCACTAAACCATATGTTGTCTGAGTCTGCTGAAAGATTTGATTTGTTGAAGCTCATTGTTGTTGTTGTGTCTCATCTGAAACTAACTGAATCCATGAAACTGATACTTTATTGCGGAGAAGACGTAACTTTATTACGGATCGACGATGCAAATGTTGCTTTATTGTGGATTGTGCGCGGATAGACTGAAGAAAACTGGAAGAAACTATACTCCTCAGAACATGTGATGCTCTTAGTTCCACACCCATTACTAGACATAGGATTTGCCTTAGCCACAGATAGGAGCTAATTTATTATGGATTGAAACGAGTGAAAAGGAATGTTTATTATGAATGGCGAACCAATCTTAGGTAGATCAATAACAAGCCATGATGGGAATGTGTAAGTTTATTATGGATGGATAGGTTGTGAGTGTGTGCAAAGTGAAAAGATGAAATGGAATCCTGAAGGAGGGAGGAGCAATGTCTCTACACATGGTGCTGGTAACCCAGTTTTCACCACGGTACTTGCCCAAGGCACCACCGAAGTGGTTTTCACCGTTGGACAAAATGTTTTTCTATTTTTCAATTTTTTCAATTTTTTTTTTGTGTCACAAGATGCCTGTTCACCAAGTTTTCACCAAGTAACGATTTTTTATGTTTTTATGATTTTTTTGTATTTTGAATTTTTATTTTTATTTTTTTTGTATTTTTGAATTGGGGTACTCTGAAGAGCTATGTGTAAAACCTACGAAGGTGCATGCTATTGATAGGATCCTCTAAAGGTTTGCCCTCTGTAGTTGAGAGCTGATATGCACCAGATCCATATGTTGTTGTGATGATGTAAGGACCAAGCTAGTTTGGTTCAAACTTGCCCTTCTTCTCTATGTCTTGCTGATTTTTAAGATTTTCTCTGAGAACCAAATAACCTACCTCAAATGTGCGAGGCTTGACTTTATGATTGTAGTTGCGACTCATTTGTTGTTGATAAGCCTTGAGATGGTTAAAAGCAATTTGTCTTCATTCATCCAATAGTTCAAGTTCTTGTAAGCGAGAGACCCTGTAGTCTTCATCACTGATAATGTTTTGCAAAGAGACTTGTAAAGAGGGTAACTCGACCTCAATAGGCAAGATAGCTTCAGCATCGTAGACAAGTGAATAGGGTGTAGCTCCTGTAGGTGTGTGAACGCTTGTGCAGTAGGCCCAAAGTGCGGGATTAAGTTGGATATGCCAATTATGGCCAGCATCGTCGACTGTCTTTTTTAAGATTTTAAGGATTGTTTTATTAGACGCCTCAGCTTGACCGTTACCTTAGGGGTAATATGGTGTGGACAAATGATGGGAAATATGGAAGCGGTCACAGAGTTCCCTAACATCCTGATTTTTGAAGGGACACCCGTTATCGGTGATGATGGAAATAGGAATATTGTATCGACAAATGATATAGTTGAGAATGAATGTAGCAATTTGTTTTCTAGTGACTTGTGTGAGAGGCACGGCTTCGATCCATTTTGTGAAATACTCTGTGGCGGTGATTATGAATTTATGACCATTGGAAGATGGAGGGTGAATCTTGCCTATGAGATCGAGTCCCCACTGACAAAAGGGCCAAGGAGTCGCAATTGGTTGAAGTTCTTGTGCTGGCGCATGGATGAGGTCTCCATGAATTTGACACTGTTTACATTTCTTGACAAACAGATATGAATCTTTTTCCATATTGGGCCAGTAATATCCAGTCCTGATAAGTTTCTTGGCTAAGGTAGGACCACTAGAATGTGGACCACCTATCCCTTCATGTACTTCACGTAACGCAATCTAAGCTTCGTCGCTTTCTAAACATCTAAGAAGAGTGCCATCTAGACCTCGATGATATAGGATATCAACTAAAATGACATATCGAGAAGATTGGCGAATGAAAGTGCGTCGTTGGTTATTGGATAGGTCAAGAGGTAGGATATTGTCATGAAGGTATGTGAAAATGGAACCGTATAACTGGGACTCAGGACCAACAACACATATCATCTCAGTAAGAGTGATTTCATATGAGGGAACCAAAAGGTTATCCACCAAGAACTCATAGTGGGTCTCATTCGGAGGTAGATCAATCAGTGAAGCAATTGTAGCCATGGCATCTGCGGCTCTATTCTTCTCTCTTGGTATCTGCTCAAAGTCTAACTTCGTGAAATGTTGTTTCAGGTCATCCACCATTCTTTTGTAAGGCATTAATTTCTCATCCTTTGTTTGGTAGTCTTTAGTTGCTTGACGAATTACAAGTTGAGAATCCCCTAAAACATGAAGTTCCTGGATCTTCCACTGAACTGTTATTCGTAATCCAGTTGTTAATGCCTCGTATTCTGCTATGTTATTAGTGCAGGGAAATGATAATCAATATGACTTTGGTATAGAATCCCCTTGAGGAGTTATGAAGAGGATGCCAGCTCCTGCCCCATGCTGTGTGTATGAGCCATCAAAGTATAGCTGCCAAGGCTTTGCATGTGACACTGTTAAGATGGATTCGTCTGGAAATTCTGAAATTAGAGGAAGATCATCTATCATGGGTGCATCTACTAACTGATCTGTGATGGTTTGTCCTTTTATTGCTTTTCTATCCACATACTCAATGTCGAATTCACTCAGGAGCATCACCCATTTGGCTAGTCGCCCAGTAAGCGTTGCTTTATTGAGAAGGCATTTCAATAGATCAATCCTTGCAACCAACTTAGTCTTATGAGTCAGCATGTAATGTCATAATTTTTGCGAAGCAAAGACCACGGTGAGACATGCACGCTCAATTGGTGTGTAGTTTAGCTCATATCCCACCAATGTGCGACTGATGTAGTATACTGCCTTTTCTTTACCCTCAGCAACCTGTTGTGCTAAAAGTGCCCCCAGTGTTGTTGAAGTAGCTGATATGTATAGTAATAGAGGTTGATCTGGAACTGGTGGCATCAAAACTAGCGGATTCAGAAGATAATCTTTGAGTATCTGGAAAGCTTGTTGACAGTTATCATCCCATTTGAATTTGATGTTTTTATGTAGCAAGTGTTGAAAGGGATTACATTTATCTGCAAGTTGTGCTATGAATCTCCGTATGGACTTGAGTCTCCCTTTCAAAGTTGACTGATATTTCTTGGTGTTTGCATCTCTAAGATGGCCTTGACTTTCGTTGGATCAGCGTCAATTCCTCTTTTTGAGACAATGAATCCCAGGAGCTTCCCGGAGGTCACTCCAAAGACACATTTCTTGGGGTTTAATCTTACTTTATATTTTTCCAACCGATCAAAGACAATTGAAAGGATGTCCAAATGTGTATCTCTGTCTATCGATTTGCCCAAGAGGTCATCAACATAATCTTCCACAGTAACGTGCATGAGATCATGAAAGATAGTATTCATGGCTCTTTGATATGTAGCGCCTGCATTTTTTAGCCCAAAGGGCATGACATTCCAATAGAAAGTTCCCCAAGGACAAGTGAATGTTGTTTTGTGCTGATCCTCGGATGCGATTTTTATTTGATTGTAACCAGAGAATCCATCCATCAAAGATAACATCGCATGACCTGTTGTGAGATCAACAATCAAGTCAATATTTGGTAATGGAAAATCATCTTTAGGACAAGCTTTGTTGATGTCTCTAAAATCTGTACATATTATAATACTACGATCTGGTTTATCGACAGGCACAAAGTTGGAGATCCATTCAGGATAATCAATTGGGCGTATGAATCCGACATCCAATAACTTCTCAAGCTTTGCTTTGACTAATAATGTGACTTGTGGATGCATCTTTCTTAATTTCTATTTTATTGGTTTTGCCCCCAGTTTAACTATCAAATGATGCATTACCAAATCCAAATCCAATCCAGGCATATCAATGTATGACCATGCAAAGTTGATTTGTCATTTTGTGAAGAAACTTATGAATTTTGACCTTTCTGACTCTGTCAAGGATTGAGCCAGGAATATGTTGTGTGGAATTTCTTCTATGCCAATGTTTGTTTTGATAGTCTCCTCTACCAACATGGATGACTTTTCCTCATATGATGCTAGGAGAATGTCGAGCCTTCCATCTTCGGGTGCCTCAGAGAGGTTTTTGCCCTCAGTTACGTCCTTTCTTTTTACTTTTTTGGGGTCAGATAATGCCACAACGTGGTTTTTTCCATAAGACCCTTGATTTGTTTTTAATTTTATATTTTTGCGACTAGAAGGTCCGACACCCTCAACAAAATATGCCACGCTGTTGAGTTCTATAGTGTATCCCGCTTTATGGTCCCCAGGGGGAAGATCCTCTCGTATACCAAGATAGTCAATAAAAGCTTCATCATTTTGGAATATGTCAAACTATGCAGGTCCTTCATGGCCCCAGTCAATAAGTTGGTGGTGAACAAGGGGAAGGCCTTTGATGTCTTCAAAGTGAGTGGGGTTAAGAGTGAAGATGCAGTTATATTCAGGTATGTCGAGGTAGTTATCGAGGTCATCGTTGGCACTCTCATCATCAGTCTTGATCATGAACAAATCCAAATTATTATCACTAGTAGCACATTTTGGGATAGGTGTTCTCATTCTATGTGATTTCAACCTAGGACTTAGAGGCAAGGACTGTATGGGATCCTTTGAGATTGTTTCTTGACCAACTTTGAATTTTTTATAAAATTCCTCTTCTTTTGTGGGTTCATCTGGCTCTCTGAATGTCTCGGTGAGCTCGTAGTCACTGGAGGATTTGTCTGAACCCCATTCCCATTCATTGGAGTCTGTGGAATAGCGATTCTCTTGTTGAATTTTGGCATCTTTGATTTGTAATGCCTCTTTTGTCTTTTGAGTATGAACCTTGGAAATCATAAAACCAAGTCCTTTGGTGCGTTCCTTTTTGAATGTCAATTCAAGTTGTAAAGGTTCAATGATGCCTTCCTCTCTTAATCCTAAAGGATTTTTGCCATCATACCCAAATTTTTGCAGGATCTTGAACCCTTTACCATACTTTTCACATGGTATGCTGATATGATCTTGTGTATCATTTTCCAAGTCTCTGTAAAGCATTTTGTATAAGTCTTCTTCTTCCACTTCTCCCCATTTTTGGAAGATTGTAGGATCCCATTTAAGTGTAATGATAGATACCTTCTTATTAGGATGGGGTCTTCCATATTTTTTTGGTGAATTCATGACTTGTTGTAAGTACATGGTTTGATTCAAAGTGTATTCACCCATGCCCTTGTCTTGGAATTTCCCTTTAAGCTCACCTTGTTTTGATGTCGAAGGTTTTAATTACTCGGGATCAATGTATGTAGAAGAAGGAACAGCTTCCCTATTACTTGGGATGATCGTTTCAGTTTTTGGTCTCAAGTTATTGCAGTATATGAATGGATTAGGATCTCCATTAACTGTTATTTCAACTCCATTGTGAGGAAACTTGATACATCGATGATATGTAGATGGGACTGCGCTTATCTCATGAATCCATGGATGTCCTAGCAATATGTTGTATGTAAGCTCTAGATCAAGGACATGACAAACCACATCCTTTGTAACTGGCCCGACTTTGAGAGGTAAGGTGACTGTGCCTTTGGATGAATGCTCTTCATCATCATATGCCTTGATGGTAATTTTGTTTGTAGAATTCACATCTTTATCAGAATATCCCAATTGTTTAATAGTGCTCAATGTACAAATGTTTAGACCTGCTCCTCCATCTATCAGGACTCGTTTTATTCGATGTTTGTGTATGAAGGCTTCAATGTGTAATGGTGCATTATGTGGATAACTTAGGGAGGCGTCATCGGCTTCTGTGAATGTAAGGGAGTGTGGAATGGAAAGGTATCCCACCATGGCTTGAAACTAGTCCACGTTCAGATCAGTAGGAACAGCAGTGAATTTACCTCAACGAGTTGTGACATTACATTCAGAGGTAGGTTCGGAAGAAGATCCAATGCCTTTTAGGACAATCTTGGGTCTTTGGGTAGAATTCTCAGGTGTTTTGTCCTCAATGATAATGGTAGAGACATAATTGTCCATCGAGATGTGATTGATAGTTGAATCATAGTTATAGGATGCTCTGGTATAGTTGGTTTGATCATCTGTGGCTTTAGCTTTTCCCTTGTCATGCTTTGGGAATGGTTCCTTAAACATCTCATGTTCTTGATTAGAGGAATGTCCTTCAATCTCAATGTCACCTCTATCAATGAGATCTTGTATGATGTTCTTCAATTGATGGTAATTTCCTATTTTATGTCCCTTTCTTTTATGAAATTCACAATACTCATCATCATTCCACCAATTTGGTTTGACCTTTGGCTCATATGGAGGCAAATCAGGAATGGTTATTATTTTGTTTGCCACTAGTTTCTTGAAAACTGACTCAAGTGGTTCTCCCAATGGAGTGTACTTACTTTGTGACTTTGAAGTTGTTTGAGTATTCACTTGATTGTTTGTAGAGCTTGATCCAGAAAAAATGATTTTTGGTCATATTGTATTGGCACCAACAACACCATCATTGACTTTGTTCTTGTTTTTGTTCCAAAATCTTGTCTTGTCTTTTCCTTTAAAGTCATCTTTGTTTTCCTTGAATATCTTAATGACTCCTTGTTCAATTAGGACCTTCTCTGTTGCTAAGCCTTTTTCAATGACGTCCTTGAAGGTGGAAACACAAGCTTTTCTCAAGTCATAACCAATGTCCTTGTTAAAATTCTGGGTGAACATCTCTACCATTTGTTTTTGTGGAATTTCACAAGAGCATCTGTTGGCTAGGTTCCTCCATCTTTGTAAAAATGATGAAAAAGACTCTCCATCCTTTTGCTTGGTCTTGCGCAAAGTAGTGACTGATATGTTTGTCTCTATGTTGTAGGAGAAATGTTGTATAAATGCCTCTACTAAGTCACCCCATGACTTAATTCTAGGTGGGAGTTGAGAGAACCATTCCATAGCTTGATCGCCTAAGCTTTGTGGGAATAATCTCATCAAATATGTCTCTTCTACTGCTACCTCAATGCAAGCTGTGAAAAATTGTCTTATATGTGCCTTAGGATCCCCTTTTCCTCTGTACTTATCGAACTTAGGCATCACAAAATGTGTAGGAAATGGAGGCATTGGAATGCTTTTGTCAAATGGATAGGGACATATGTCTCTCATTGTGTAAGTTGGTTTTGGTGTATTTATGTCCTCCATTTTCTTTTGCAAGTCCTTAATTTGTTGTTCCAAATTGTTCTTAGGTGGACACCGACTTCTTGGACCATACCCTATGCTTGATCCAATGTGTGGAGGAGCATGTTGCATATATGGATGATATTGATCATACACATGTTCATATGGAGGAGGTCTATAATGATGTTACGTATGCGTATAAGGACCACTTGGTATAGAGTCATGTTGAGGAACGACATATCTGCTTTGTCCATGTATACCATACTCTATAGGCATTCCATGAGTTTGTTCTAGTGTGTTGCCCCCAAATTTGACGCGGGGTTTCCTTGTGTCCAAATTTTGAACATGCCTTTGGATATCCAATTGCTTTGGTGGTTGGTCCTTAGCATTGGTATGTGATTGAGTATATTTTTCTACATAAGACTTCCATAATGGTCTGCGAAGGTGAATATCATATGCTTGACCATGTGTGTATAGGACCTCTAGTTTTTGAAACAAAGATGATGGTGATTCAGGAACCATATGTGGTCCTCTATTGCCTCCACTATTAGGCCTCCTTTGATCCATGTTGAGGTGAGGTTGTTGCAAAGGTTGATTTTCCATTATTTGAGACATGTCAAAATCGTGAGGGATCTTGGCTCCACTATGTGCCATCACTTGTAAGAAATATTGTCTATCTCTCTTCATTATTTCCTCAACCAATCTATTGAAATGGGGATCCATAATGGTGTCTTCCACTTCTGCTAAATGTATGGAAATGTTGTCCATATTGTCATTGTGTGTATCATTGTTGTTTATAGTGTCCCTGTTCTCAACATTTGGAATGTTTCTATAGGCATCCATGTCAGGTAATGTAGCATGATCAAAATTGAAAAATATATCATTGTCATACTCATAGACACTCATGTTTGCGTACTCTTGAGCCTCTTTAGTTTCTCTTCTAGATTTTTGGGAACGAGTTTCAACCATGAACTAGGTCTTGACCAAGATGTGTGGGCCTAGATGAAAATGGAAAGAGTATGGAAGGCTAAGAGTTGGATGGAATGTAAATGAATCAAAGGTGTACTTGTAATGTCCAAAGTGTAAGACTAAGTATGTATGTAGTAGAGTAGGTGTGGCTTCCAAAGAGATGATAGTTTCTCTTGATGAGGTAAGTTGACCTTGACTCTAAGTAAGACCAAATGAGACCCAAAGGTGATAGACCTTGATGAGGGACCACTTAGCAAAGTGTTGTTGTATGTAGTGTGTTGACAAAATATGATGAGGACAATCAAGTGACCTTTTGACTCAAGTTTAGACAAATGTGAATGTAATGTAAGGTGTAAAGCAATAATGGATTTTGTGAGACCCAAAGACAGGTTGAATGCTAGATGAGAACCCGAAGAGATAACCTAGGAAGCTCAATAAGTCTGAAACTGACTGTTCTTGTTTGCTAAATTTTTGAAAGTTTTCAATCCTGAACACAGACGTGCCTGTATACTTCACAGGCGCGCTTAAATGACACAAACGCGGTTCTGACAGACACAGACGCATTTCTGAGATGTTGTAAATACAAAGTTACTCAAAAACACAGATGCGTTTCTGCCCTTCATAGACACAGTTATATGACACAGACGTGGTTCTATCAGACACAGACGCGTTTCTATGCAATTTTTTTCAATCTGTGAAGTTGCTTTGTTGTGACCAAATCTGAATGTTTAACTATTTTTTTCATGACAAGAGGACACAGTGTTGATGAAGACTCAATGTTTGTAAGTGTCTAGACTCAAAATGACTCAAAGACAAGTGTGTTGTAAAATTGTTTTGCATACACTTGAAGACACAAAAGACACAATGTTTTGATGTTTGGTCTTGAATGTTTGATTGTTCAAAATAAGTCAAGCACAATTCTTATGGCTATCCAAGACAATAGTTGTTGATCCCACATCGAGTTTCCCCCAAGGCTACGCTATTCAGAGCGGATACTTAGATGCTTGACCCCACTGGCTCCACCCTCGGCACTCACTTCTCGGGGCAACCAAGCATCGGTCCCCATGAAAACTCCCCGTGGTGAACTTTGTATCTCTACTAAGAACCGTATGTGTGTGGGCCGCTACCAGAGGTCCGACCTCCTACCCCAACAACTAGAAGGATTTTGGCTTCTAAAACAAAGAGGTGCTAATAAGGGCATCCGCTCGTGTGGCCACACATGCGGCACTTTCAGCTCTGTAAATACAGAAGGCTCCCAGCCGGTAGGGTTTACACCCTACAAATGATCAAATAAATTTGATCAAATGGGTTTATGGGGAGACATAGTGTTAGTATGAACTAATCAGCACACGTTATTCATAGTTTTCACCATGAATACAGTTATTTATAGTGGTTTGGAAGAAGATGGCTTTTCTTTTGCTACCACTTGGGTCGTTCTCTCCTCACTAGTAGTCCTAATGACCACACGGGGAGACAGACCCTCTAAAAGATGAAACAAAAAGAGCCTATTGCTCAAGACACAAAGGACAATGGTTCAATTTTAGTGCACCAATTGAAGTGTTTGCTAGTCTATGAAAACAAGGCACACAATAGATATCAAAAACCCTTGCCAAGGTCCTGCAACAAAGATCTGTTAGTGTAGACACCTAAAATTGTCATGTCTAATTAAATAAATATTTTATTTATTTAATTATCTAAGCCTAATTCTTCTATTAATTAAATAAATCTTTATTTATTTAATTAATTCATTTATCCTCTTCTAGCCTTATGTCTCATTTAAATAAATACATTTATTTATTTAAATTATCCTCTTCCTAAATTAAATAAATATTTAATTTATTTAATTATCCCACTTCTACTATTAATTAAATAAATCTTTATTTATTTAATTAATTCATTAACCTTTTCTACACATGACATATGTCACTCATCTCTTAATTCCTACACTACCTACCCCTTTCATTATTTTACTATTTCTTATACCTACCCTCTAATCCTAGCCGACCTCCTTTTACACCTCTCAATCTTATCCCTCCATTTCATATTGTGTCTTCTATTTAAGGAGATGTCTTCTTCACTATCAAACCCTAATGAAGCATTCTAATGACCTAATCGACAATTTGGAGGACTTGACTACACTACGATCCTACTTGCAACCACATTCTGTTCTTTGTTGAGCTCTTGTGCATATAAAATCTGAGAGCAAATATATCAAGCAAGATCAATGGAGATAGGAAGAATGGAGATCAAAACCCTATTGGACATGTGATGGTATAATCTTTGTGATTTCATGTGATTTGCATTGTCTTAGGTAATCTTCATATGTTATGGTGGATCTTTGTTGATTGTTAGGCTAGGGTTTTGTGGTTGAATTCATTTAGCCTTTCAATATTGTTATTATTGTTATCCATTTTCACCATATACATTTTGGCACGCCCAATGGGACTTCTTGTCCCTTTGCATTTAACCTTTTTTGTTGCAGATTTTGCGTTTTTGAAGTTGTAGATCGGACATTTTTTGACGACATTTTAGGTTTTTTCGCGTCTGCGAACTTTCGGATCGCATCTCTGATTTTCAAGAGCGTCTGCGGATACTGGAGTCGCGTCTGTGTTTTCGACAAATTTTATTTTGCAGGTCTCAGACAAGGGCGTCTGTGTTTTCTAAGCGTGTCTGTGTTGTTTTTGATCGCGTTTGTGTCCGATAAGGGCGTCTGTGATTTTTGACCGCGTCTGTGTCGTAGGTAACAGCGTCTGTGTTTTGAATGTTTCAAAATTTTCAAATTTTCATTGATTCGGTTTTCGGATTTCGTACTTAGGGTTTCAGATCTGGTTTATTTTTGGACTAACCCTTTCAGATCTAGCTAACTAAGTTGGTGCAGCTCGCCTTGGAAGCTAAAACGTTTTGGTTGAAGGCCCCTCTTTCACAAAGTCTTTTGGGTTTCTAAAATTCACCTAACTTGTGTGCTTGCAGGAAGGGGTGATCATTTGAAACAACCCAAACTACTAACAAATTTTGTTGCAGGTCCTTGGCTAGGGTTTTGAAATTTTGTTGTGTACCTTGTTTTCATAGATTAGCCAACACTTCCATTGGTGCACTAAAACTGAATCATTGTCTTTTGTGTCTTGAGCAATAGGCTCTTTTTGTTTAATCTTTAGAGGGCCTGTCTTCCCATGTGGTCATTAGGACTACTAGTGAGAAGAGGACGACCCAAGTGGTAGCGAGGAAAACCCACCTCATCCGAACCACTATAATCAAATGTATTCATGGTGAAAACTATGGATAACGTGTGCTGATTAGTTCATACCGACACTATGTCTCCCCATAAACCCGTTTGATCAAATTTATTTGATCATTTGTAGGGCGTAACCCCTACCGGCTGGGAGCCTTCTATATTTACAGAGCTGAAAGTGCCGCATGTATGGCCACACGAGCGGATGCCCTTACTAGCACCATTTTGTTTTAGAGGCCCAAATCCTTCTATTTGTTAGGGCAGGAGGTCGGACCTCTGGTAGCGGCCCACACACATACGGTTCTTAGTAGAGATACAAAGTTCGCCATGGGGAGTTTTCATGGGGACTGATGCTTGGCTGACCCGAGAAGTGAGTGCCGAGGGTGGAGCTAGTGAGGTCAAGCATCTAAGTATCCGCTCTGAATAGCGTAGCCTCGGGGGTAAAACCCCATGTGGGATCAACAACTATTGTCTTGGCCAGCCATAAGAATTGTGCTTGACTTATGTTAAACATTCAAAGCATTCAAGATCAAACAGCAAAACATGGTGTCTTTTGTGTCTTCAAGTGTATGCAAAACATTTTACATCAAACAACACACTTTTGGAGTCTAAACATTTGCAAACATTGAGTCCTCATCAACATTGTGTCCTCTTGTCACGAAAAACAGTCAAACAGTCGGATTTGGTCACAACAAAACAACTACACAGATTGGAAAAATTGCACGAAGTTTACAGAAACGCGTATGTGTCTGTTTTAACCGCGTCTGTGTTGTCTAGGCACGTCTGTGAAGGGCAGAATAGCGTCTGTGTTTATAACAACGTCTGTGTTAAGCAAAGTAGCATCTGTGTCGAGTAACCGCGTCTGTGCAGTATACAGTCGCGTCTGTGTCCAGAATTGCAAAATCTTTACAGTCCAGCAAACATAAACAAGAAAATCGCAGAAGCGCGTCTGGGTTAAACAGAGTAGCGTCTATGTCCGGAAACCGCGTCTGTGAAGTATACAGTCGCGTCTGTGTTCAAAATTGCAAGAAAATTTTAGAGTCCAACAAACAAGAGAAATCAGTTTCAGAATACTTGAGCTTCCTAGGTTGTTTCTTCAAGTTTTATCTAGCATTCAACCTGTCTCTGGGTCTCATAGTCCATCATTGCTTCACATCTCATTTTACATTCATACTTGTCTAAACTTGAGTCAAAAGGTCACTTGCTTGTCCTCATCATACTTTGTCAACACACTACATACAACAACACTTTGCTAAGTGGCCCCTCATCAAGGTTTCTTACCTTTGGGTCTCATTTGGTCTTACTTAAGGTCAAGGTCAGCTTACCTCATCAAGAGAAACTATCCTCTCCTTGGAAGTCACACCTACTCTACTACGTACATACTTGGTCTTACACTTTGGACATTGCAAGTAAACTTCAGATTCATTTACATTCCATACAACTCTTGGTCTTCCATACTCTTTCCATTTTTCATCTAGTCTTACACATCTTGGTCAAACACCTAGTTCATGGTTGAAACCCGTCTTCAAAAATCTAGGAGAAAAGCTAAAGAAGCTCAAGAGTCCACCAACATGAGTTCTTATGAGTATGACAATGATTTATTTTTCAATCCTGAGCACACTACACTGCCTGACATGGATGTTTATAGACACATTCCAAATGTGGAAAATGCAGACACTACAAACAACAAGGCTACACACAATGACAATGTGGACAACTTTTCAATACAATCAGCAGATGTAGAAGAATCCATAATGAATCCTCATTTCAATAGATTGGTTGAAGAGATAATGAAGAGGGATAGACAATACTTCTTACACATGATGGCACAAAGTGGAGCTAAAATACCTCATGACTTTGACATGTCTCAACTTATGGAAAACCGACCCTCGCAATAAACTCACTCCAACATGGATCAAAGGAGACCCAATAGTGGAGGAAACAGAGGACCGCATATGGTACCTGAATCACCATCAGCTTTGCTTCAAAAACCAGAAGTCCCACATACACATGGTCAAACATATGATACTTACCTTTGAAGACCATTATGGAAGCCTTATGCAGATAGATATGCTCAATCACATGCTCAAGCTATGGATCAATCAAAACAATTGGACACTCAAAGGCATGCTCAAAATTTGGACATAAGGAAACCTCATGTCAAATTTGGGGGCAACACAATAGAACATGACGTGCCTATAGAATATGGTATATATGCACAAAATAGATATGGGGTTCCTCAACATGAAGCTATACCAAGTGCTCCCTATATGCCGCATCAATATAAACCTCCTCCATATGAACATGTTTATGATCAATATCATCCATACATGCAACAAGCTCCTCCTCAAATTGGTGTCCCAAACATGGGGCATGCTACAAGAAATCGATCGCCACCTAAGAATAATTTGGAGCAACAAATCAGAGATTTACAAAAGAAAATGGAGGACATGAGTACACCAAAACCAACATACACTATGAGAGACATATGTCCTTATCCATTTGATAAGAGCATTCCAATGCCTCCATTTCCGGCACACTTTGTGACGCCAAAATTTGACAAGTACAGAGGAAAAGGAGACCCCAAGGCACACATACAACAATTTTTCACAGCTTGCATAGAGGTAGCGGCAGAAGAAACATATTTGATGAGATTGTTCCCGCAAAGCTTAGGTGATCAAGCTATGGAATGGTTCTCTCAATTACCTCCTGGTATTAAGTCATGGGGTGACTTAGCAGAGGCATTTATTCAGCATTTCTCCTACAACATAGAAACAGATATCTCAGTCACTACTTTGTGCAATACTAAGCAAAAGGAGGGAGAATCTTTTGCGTCATTTTTACAAAGATGGAGAAATCTAGCCAGCAGATGCTCTTGTGAAATTCCCCAAAAACAAATGGTAGAAATGTTCACTCAAAACGTTAACAAGGATATTGGCTATGATCTAAGGAAAGCTTGTTTGTCCACCTTCAAGGATGTTATTGAAAAGGGCTTAGCAACAGAAAAGGTCCTAATTGAACAAGGAGTCATCAAGCTATTCAAGGAAAACAAAGATGACTTTAAAGGAAAAGACAAGCCAAGATTTTGGAATAAAAACAAGAACACAGTCAACGATGGCGTTGTTGATGCCAATACAATGAGACCCAAGTTCATCTTTTCAAGATCAAGTTCTACAAACAATCAAGTGAATACTCAAACAACTTCCAGATCACGAAGGAAGTACACTCCATTGGGAGAACCACTTGAATCAGTCTTCAGAAAGCTAGTGGCAAACAAAGTGATCACAGTTCCAGATTTTCCTCCATATGAACCAAAGGTCAAACCAAATTGGTGGAATGATGATGAGTATTGTGAGTTTCATAAGAGCAAGGGTCATAAGAAAGGAAATTGCCATCGACTGAAGAATATCGTGCAAGATCTCATTGATAGAGGTGACATTGAGATTGAGGGACATTCGTCTAATCAAGAACATGAGATGTTTAAGGAACCATTCCCAAAGCATGACAAAGGAAAAGCCCAAGTCACAGATGATCAGGCCAACTATACTAGAGCACCTTACAACTATGACTCAACTATCAATCACATCTCAATGGATAATCATATCTCTACTATTACCTTCAAGAACAAAAATCCTGAGAATCCTCCTCAGAGACCCAAGATTGTTCTAAGAGGTGTTGGATCTTCTTCCGAGCCTACCTCTGAATGTCATGTTACAACTCGTCGAGGTAAAATTACTTTGCCAGGTGCCTCCACTAAAAACACCGCTTCTTCATCTACTAAACCTGAGTATGACCTTGTAGAACAGTTAGGGAGGACACCCGCGCTCATCTCCATCCTTGAGCTCTTACGCATATCCCCCGCTCATAAAGCTATTCTTGACAAAATCTTGAGAGACACCGCCATTCCTACTGATCTGAACGTGGACCAGTTTCAAGCCATGGTGGGATACCTATCCATTCCACATTCCCTTACATTCACAGAAGTTGATGATGCCTCCATAAGTCAGCCACATAATGCACCATTACATATTGAAGCCTTCATACACAAGCATCAAATAAAGCGAGTCCTGATAGATGGAGGAGTTGGTCTAAACATTTGTACATTGAGCACCATTAAACAATTGGGATATTCCGATAAAGCTGTGAATTCAAAGAATCAAATTACCATCAAGGCATATGATGATGAAGAACGCTCATCCAAGGGCATGGTCACCTTACCTCTAAGAATTGGGCCAGTTACAAAGGATGTGGTTTGTCAGGTCCTGGATTTAGATCTCACTTATAATATATTGCTAGGACGTCCTTGGATTCATGAAATGAGGGCAGTCCCATCGACATATCACCAATGCATTAAGTTTCCTCATAATGGAGTCGAGGTAACAGTTAACGGTGATCCTAATCCGTTCATATATTGCAATAACCTGAGATCACATACGGAGACCATCATTCCTAGTAATCGTGAAGTTGTTCCTTCTTCGGCATACATTGACCCTAAGTCATTAAAACCTTTGACATCAAAACAAGGTGAACTTAAAGGCAGATTTCAGGACAAAGGCATGGGAGAATACACTTTAAATCAGACCATGTATTTACGACAAGTCATGAGCTCTCCAAAAGAATTTGGAAGGCCACATCCTAACAAGCAAACATTCATCATGACGCTCAAATGGGATCCTACTACCTTTCAAAGATGGGACGAACTGGAAGAGGAAGATTTATACAAAATGCTCTATAAAGACATTGAAGATGACACACATGATCAGATCAATATACCTTGTGAGAAATATGGCAAAGGCTTCAAGATTCTACAAAAATTCAGGTATGATGGAAAAAGCCCTCTTGGGTTACGTAAAGAAGGCGTCATGGAACCCCTACAACCCGAATTGATTGTAAGAAGAGAACGCTCAAAGGGACTTGGTTTTCTGACTTCCAAGATCCACACAAAAAGGACAGAAGAGGCATCACAAATCAAAGTTGCCAAAGTTCAACAAGAAGATTGCTATTCCACAGATTCCAACGAATGGGAATGGGGTTCAGACAAATCCTCCAGTGACTACGAGCTCACCAAGACATTCAGAGAGCCAGATGAACCCACAGAAGAAGAGGAATTTTATAAAAAGTTCAGAGTTGGTCAAGAAACAACCCATAAGGATTCCGCACAGTCTTCGTCTCAAGGTTCTAGGTCGAAATCACATAGGATGAGGACACCTGTCCCGGAAGGCGCTACTAGTGACGACAATTTGGATTCGCTTGCGATCGAAACTGACGAGGAGAGTGCCATCGATGACCTCGACGATTGCCTTGATATACCCGAATATAACCATATCTTCACTCTTAGCCCTGCAAACTCTGAAAACATTAAAGGCCTTCCCCTTGTTCACCACCAACTCATTGACTGGGATTATGAAGGACCAGCACAATTTGACACATTTCAGAATGACGAAGCTATTATTGACTATCTTGGCATACGAGATGATCTTCCCCCTGGGGACCACAAAGCAGGATACACCATAGAACTCAACAACATGGCATATTTTGGTGAGGGTGTCGGACCTTCCAGTCGCAAAAATGTGAAAATAAGAACAAATCAAGGGTCTTATGGCGAAAACCACACTGTGGCGCTATCTGACCCCAAAAATGTAAAAAGAAAGGACGTATCTGAGGGCGAAAACCTCTCTGAGGCACCCGAAGATGGAAGGCTCGACATTCTCCCATCATCATATGAGGAAAAGTCATCCATGTTGGTAGAGGAGACTATCAAAACAAATATTGGTACAGAAGAGGTTCCACACAACATATTCCTGGCTCAATCATTAACAGAGTCTGAAAGATCAAAATTCATAAGCTTCTTCAAAGAACGACAAATCAACTTTGCATGGTCATACGCTGATATGCCTGGACTAGATCCAGATTTGGTAATGCATCATTTGACAGTCAAACCGGGGGCAAAGCCAGTGAAACAGAAATTAAGGAAAATGCATCCACAAGTGGCATTACTAGTCAAAGCAGAGCTGGAGAAATTATTGGATGTCGGATTCATACGCCCAATTGATTATCCCGAATGGATCTCCAATTTAGTACCTGTTAGTAAACTAGATCGCAGCATTAGAATTTGCACAGATTTAAGAGACATCAACAAAGCTTGTCCAAAGGATGACTTCCCATTACCAAACATTGACTTGATTGTTGATCTCACAGCAGGTCATGAAATGCTATCATTAATGGATGGATTCTCTGGCTATAATCAGATAAGAATTGCACCCCGAGGATCAACATAAAACATCATTCACTTGTCCGTGGGGAACTTTCTGTTGGAATGTCATGCCCTTTGGGCTGAAAAATGCAGGTGCTACATATCAAAGATGCCCAAACTTCTTCAGGTGACACGCATATGGGCCTACTTAGTCCACACACTAGTAATTCTATCTCAGTTCCTTCATCGAGGAAGACATTCAATCAAGCTACACATCATTCAGTCAAGAAACAATGCAACTAAAATCACAAAGTCAAGCCTTGCACATTTGAGGTAGGTGACTTAGTTCTCAGAGAAAATCCCAAAAATCAACAAGACAGAGAGAAGAGGGGCAAGTTCGAACCAAATTGGCTTGGTCCTTACATTATTACAACAGCATATGGATCTGATGCATATCAGCTCTCAACTACAGAAGGTGAACCTTTGGAGGATCCTATCAACAGCATGCACCTTCGCAGGTTCTACACATAGCTCGTCGGAGTATCCTGATTCAAAATACAAAAAAATACAAAAATACAAAAATACAAAAAAAAAAAAAATTATAAAACAAAAAAATCGTTACTTGGTGAAAACCTGGCAAACAGGCACCTTGTGACACAAAAAACATTGAAAAATCGAAAAAAGTAAAGAGAAATAATTTCATCCAACGGTGAAAACCACTTTGATGGCGCCCTGGGCAAGTACCATGGTGAAAACTGGGTTCCCAGCGCCATGCGTGGAGACATTGCTCCTCCCTCCTTCAGGATTCACTTTCATCCTTTCACTTTGCACACACTCACGACCAATTCGTTCATAATAAACTTACCCATTCCCATCATGGCTTGTTATTGATCTACCTAAGATTGGTTAGCCATTCATAATAAACATTCCTAAACCTCCCTTTCCATCCATAATAAATCAGATCCTATCTGTGGCTAAGGAAAATCCTATGTCTAGTGATGGGTGTGGAACTAAGAACATCACATGTTTCGAGGAGTACAGTTTCTTCCAGCTTTCTCCAGTCTATTCGCGCACAATCCGCAATAAAGCAACATCTGCATTGCCAGATCCGCAATAAAGCTTCATTTTCTCCGCAATAAAGTATCAGTTTCATGGATTCAGTCAGTTTTAGATGAGACACAGCAGCAACAGTGCGCTTCAACAAATCAAATATTTCAACAGACTCAGACAACATTATGGTTTAGTGCTATCTATCCTTTTTGTGAAAGTGAACATTGTGACCACAATAAAATAAGACTTATACAAGTGACAAGAGACACTAAACTTGAGGACTATAGTGGATGTTGGTGTCGAGTCTTGGTTTTCTTTTGATTTCATCTTTTTTTTGGTGGCATGTCTTTTAGCTTTTCTGAGATGTCTTTGACTAGAGATTCTATCTCCAAGATGTCTTTGACTAGAAAGGCGAGGATGGGGTATCGTCACCTATTTGTATTTGTTGTCTGTGGATTGTCTCTTAGTAATGCTATGACTTGTCCAAGGATATGAGGACACTGTGAGTCTAGTGTGAACTGGGGCATTCCTTGTTTGTGACTGTCTTATCTCCATGCAAACAGGTACAATGACTTTCTGGGTCGAACATATGTCTTGATTGTCATAACCTATTTTGTCATAATAAAGCTCAATGATGATAACTCACAAGAAGCTCTTTCACTTTCATATCTTCTGTCTTTCATCCCCCCTTTCTTGATTGACTTCCAGCGTCCTTCTCGAGTCCCCGTAGCCCGCTATCACATGACTGAGTATAATGACACACCAAAAACATTTGCATTTCATTTAGCTGCACCTGCATTACCACATATAAGCATTTCATACATACATATAGATATCACAACTGCATCACATCCTACACACAACACCTGTTAGCACAATTTACACTTACATTATTATATTCATCTGCATCACATACATTCACATTTGCATCATGCATCACATATACAACATAAAAGAACAAAAATATTGCATTGCATCATGTACATATTTGCATCCATATCATAAGCATCCATATCATAAAACATACATTAATAGAACATCTCATCACATAGGTACACATGCATATAGCTGCCGCAAAAATGAATCATCTCTCATATATATAATTAAAAGTGTCATGATACAATGATGTCAAAAAATCATATGGCTACAATCACCCGCAGGTGTCTACAATACAAAAAATGGTACAAATACTGATACAAGGGAGCCCTCTATGGCTATGATGAACTCCCTCCCTCGGAGCCGCCTGGCCTCGACGAAATCTGAGCCCTAGAAGGACCCGCTCCAGGATCATCCTGCCTGTCCCCCCTATCTGGTGGTGGTGGAGGACCCATAACCCCACCACTCAATGCCTGTCTCCTCCAGCTCCCTCCCGTAGCTGTCGCTGTCCGCGATGGTCTATGGAAGCTCCTTGCCTGCTGATCTGCTGGCACGGCACCATAATACAGGTCCCTCCAGTAGGCAATCTCCTCTCTGGCTTACAGGACATATGCGTAGCCTGCTCCTGTGTCCTTTGCCGCCTGCCTCCCTGCCCTCAGCGTTGTCTCAGCCTCAGTGTAGCGCTGAATCGCCTGATCCCTCTCCCGCTCAGTATCCCTGAGCTTGATCCTGAGTCGGTCCCTCTCCCTCTCCAGCTCCTGGATCTCGTCTGCCTAGCCCTGGCAGATCTCGCTGAGCTCAATCAGCTCATCCTCCTCTAGATCCCCACCCTCTACCTCTGCCTGTGGCTCTCCCTCTGCGGGTGCCTGCCCCTGTACCTGTCCCTGTACCTGTACTGGTGCCTGAACGGGTACCTGTCTCGGTACATGCCTAGGTCCCTGTACCTATCTCTGCCCCTGTACCTATCCCTGTACCTGTACTGGTGCCTAAACGGGTACCTGTCTCGGTACATGCCTAGGTCCCTGTACCTGTCTCCGTCCCTGCTCTTGTGCCTGTACTGGCACCTGTCCTTGTCTCTGTCCCTGTGCTGCTGGTACCTGCAGGGGCACTCCACCGTGACCCCTCACCACCTGGGCCTATCCACCCTCTCTCTGAGGTGCCACCCTCCTCTCCCCAACTACTCCCCTCCGCCTCCGTCAGCCTTGGCCTCCATCACCCCCACCATCCTCATCATCATCACCTCCTCCATCGCCCTCCAGTAACTCTCCTGGATCTGTCAACTGTGGGAATGGATGCTCTGCCCAATATGCGGAATACTCTGCATCCATCCCGATGTCCTCGATCTCTGGCCACATATCCCAAGGTAGGGGCACCATCTCTGCCAGTTGTGTGACTGCCTGATCATATGACAATAAAGGCCCGAACTGTGCCTGATCCCTAACTGTACGGGCATACATACCCGAGCCTCGTGGCATCCTCTGGATCCTGCCATACTGCCTGCATACTCTATCCACCAGCTGCCTCTCTAGTATATAGGGCGTCCGCCCAATCAAATACCTGCTCCGGAAGGTGTAAGGCAGCTCCACTGTGTCATCCTCCCACTCCTCGCATCCCAGATACGGCCTCTAGATGACGACGTCAATGTCATCTATCACTCGCCGCCAATGCTCTAACCTGCCAATCTGAGGCTGTGAAGTGATCATGTCGTACAGATGAACAAAACTCCATCCATGACCTCTCCCTCTGAAGTGTATCGGCCGTGTGATAGGCAGATGCTCGTATGCCCAAACCTGCAGTAGTGTCACTCCACAACCAAGTCCCACTGATCCATAGTAGACAAACTGGTGAAGCTCATAATATAGGTGGGCCAAAACACATGGACCCCACGCATATCTGGTGTGCTGCGTCACCAATGTCTCCAGTGCTCCTCCCCAGCCCACTGCCAACCCCCGTGTCACTCTGTCCGGACATAGGAACCCACTGATAGCTCCTCCAATCATAGCTAGCAAAGCTAACCTTGTCGCAATCATGGTATCCCATGCCACATGTCCTGCTCTCATCTCTAGTCCGGGATACTGGAACACCCGTCTCAATGCCTCCCTGTCTCCGTCACGATCATATGGAATCAGCTCTTCATCAATCGGTATCCGTAGAATCCGGTAGACATCCTCGAGGGTGACTGTCATCTCCCCCATCGGCAAATGAAATGTGCATGTCTCTGAATGCCATCTCTCGGCCAGCGCAGTCAGCAAACCCATGTTTGCCCGAAACTCAGGCACATACAATACGTGTCTCAAACCCATCTCCTCGATGGCAGCTCTATCCTGAAAAGACAACTCAGGTCGCAACCTCTGTGTGGACAGGAATCTCTCTCGTGACTCTAGCATAGGCAAATACTCCTGCAGTCAAACAAATCAATCATGTCAGTCATGGTGGCATTCCCTGTTCATCACAAAATGCTACTCGCTATCTAAATGCATATGGTTATCTATTCTAGTGACACTCACTGTTCATCACAAAGTGTTGCTATCTATCCTATTAGTGCTCCCTGTTCATCACAAAGTACTACGTGTGTGACATTCCCTGTTCATCACAAAGTGTTACTCACATTTTGTACTCCCTGTTCATCACAAAGTGCTGCTCATACTTTGGGTACTCCCTGTTCATCACAAAGTACTCTATCTTGGTGCTCCCTGTTCATCACAAAGTGCCTTGATCTATCCTAGTCTTCCTAGAGGACCTGCTTGAGTGTATCCTCTCAACAGCTTATCCAATCGACAGCGTATGTTCATCACAGAACTGCCGATTTGACCTAGAAGACCAAAACCTTGCATTTTCAGACACAAACGCGTTTCTAACTCACAAACGCGCCTATTGACTGCACAAGCGCGCCTAAACAGCACAGACGCGCCTGTTTGACATAAACGTGCCTACATTTGTCACAAACGCGACTTTGGCACACAAACGCCCCTTCAAGACGCAGACGCGTCCGCATTAGACACAAACGTGGTTCCAGACGCAGACGCACCTGGCACCGACACAGACGCGCCTGGCACCGACGCAGATGCGGTTGCACGTTTTTGCACTTTTTTTTGTGCCCTATTCCTAAGCGCATTTATTGCTAACTAGCATGCATTAATGACAACAATAAATGCATCAAAGTACGAGGAGGTTTTGTGGTACTCACCAGCTCTCCTGCCTCCGCTGGCCTCTAGAATCGGCGAACGCAGTCGAATCTGTGAACCAAAGCCATCGCTGCTGACTGTTGCTGCTCTTTTCTCTCTCTGCACTCTATGCTCTTGTGAATGTGTAGATGACAATGAGGATGTATTTTCCGCCGTGGTCTATCTTATAGCCTACCCTAGCCCTCGCATTCATTTCTTGAGTCAGTCTTCATTATCCCGTGACTTTGTCACTTTATCCGGTCAGTCCATTCTAGCCTTTCTTTCTTATCGAGAGATTGTCTGGGATCTTTCCAGACATTTTCATCCAATCCCTCGAGGGGGCATATCATTCCCATCCTGGGGCAACTCTGTATCAGTTCATCTTATCTTCTTTGAAACAACGCGATAAGCCGCATTGTCTCAAAGAGGGGCAAAATGTAGACACCTAAAATTGTCATGTCTAATTAAATAAATATTTTATTTATTTAATTATCTAAGCCTAATTCTTCTATTAATTAAATAAATCTTTATTTATTTAATTAATTCATTTATCTTCTTCTAGCCTTATTTCTCATTTAAATAAATACATTTATTTATTTAAATTATCCTCTTCCTAAATTAAATAAATATTTAATTTATTTAATTATCCCACTTCTACTATTAATTAAATAAATCTTTATTTATTTAATTAATTCATTAACCTTTTCTACACATGACATATGTCACTCATCTCTTAATTCCTACACTACCTACCCCTTTCATTATTTTACTATTTCTTATACCTACCCTCTAATCCTAGCCGACCTCCTTTTACACCTCTCAATCTTATCCCTCCATTTCATATTGTGTCTTCTATTTAAGGAGATGTCTTCTTCACTATCAAACCCTAATGAAGCATTCTAATGACCTAATCGACAATTTGGAGGACTTGACTACACTACGATCCTACTTGCAACCACATTCCGTTCTTTGTTGAGCTCTTGTGCATATAAAATCTAAGAGCAAATATATCAAGCAAGATCAATGGAGATAGGAAGAATGGAGATCAAAACCCTATTAGACATGTGATGGTATAATCTTTGTGATTTCATGTGATTTGCATTGTCTTAGGTAATCTTCATATGTTATGGTGGATCTTTGTTGATTGTTAGGCTAGGGTTTTGTGGTTGAATTCATTTAGCCTTTCAATATTGTTATTATTGTTATCCATTTTCACCATATACAGTTAGTAGTTTGGATTGTTTCAAATGATCACCCCTTCTTGCAAGCACACGAGTTAGATAAATTTTAGATCCAAAAGACTTTGTGAAATAGGGGCCTTCAACAAAACAATTTTGCTTTCAAGACAAGCTGCACCAATTCTGTTAGCTAGATCTAAAAATGTTAGTTCAAAATAAACCAGATCTGAAAATCTGAATGACTAAAAATTGAATCAACAAAACCCCAAATGAAACAAGTGTACACAGACGCGGTTACCAAAAACACAAACGCAGCTTCTAAACGCAGACGCGCTTTGATGAGACACAGACGCGGCTCCAGAACGCAGATGTGGCTTCTGGATGCAGACACGCCTGAAAACCCCACAGATGCGACTAGGGAACATAGACACGATTTCTGGAATCTGCAAAAAAAATAAAATACTATCGAGGATGTAGACGCGATCCCAGATGTCACAGACGCGGCAAAAAATCAAAAACGCGATTCGAAAGTATGCAGACGTGAAAATATGAAAATGCTGTCGAAAATGTTAGATCTGCAACTTCACGACACAAAATCTGCAACAAGGATGTTAAATGCAAAAGGGACAAGGGTCCCACTGGGCGTGCCAAAATGTATACGGTGAAAATGGAAACAACAATAATATTGAAAGACTAGATGAATTCAACCACAAAACCCTAGCCTAACAACAACAAAGATCCACCATAACATATGAAGATTACCTAAGACAATGCAAATCAAATAAAATCACAAAGATTATACCATCACATGTCCAATAGGGTTTGGATCTCCATTCTTCCTATCTCCATTGATCTTGCTTGATATATTTGCTCTCAGATTTTATATGTGCACAAGAGCTCAACAAAGAACGAAAATGTGGTTGCAAGTAGGATCGATTGCATATGCAAGTTCGAAAGCGTAGTCGGGGCTGAATGCATAGTGAGTTAGTCAGGGTTTGATAATGAAGGAAGCATCTCCTTATATAGAAGACACTATATGAAATGGAGGGATAAGATTGAGAGGTGTAAAAGAGGTCGGCTATGATTAAAGGGTAGGTAAAGGAAATAAGAAAATAATAAGAGGGTAGGTAGTGTAGGAATTAAGAGATGAATGACATGTGTCATAGGTAGAAAAGGTTAATGAATTAATTAAATAAATAAAGATTTATTTAATTAATAGAGGAAGTGGGATCAATTAAATAAATAAGATATTTATTTAATTTAGGAAAAGGGTATTTTAAATAAATAAATGTATTTATTTAAATGAGAAATAAATCTAGAAGAGGATAAATGAATTAATTAAATAAATAAAGATTTATTTAATTAATAGAAGAATTAGGCTAAAGTAATTAAATAAATAAAGTATTTATTTAATTAGACTGGACAATTTTAGGTATCTACAGATATATTTGATAGTTTTAACGGTATACAATGTTGTATGGATTTGTAGCTTTTTGTTTAATGCAAATCATTTATCATGGTTATCCATAATTGCAGTACAAATGATTAAATGAATAATTCCACAAAGTTTATTGTTACTTAAGCTTTGAACATAAATATGTGTTTATAATCCAAGACACAAACTTATAGGGATCAACACAAATTCAATAGTTATAGTCGAAATAAGACTATATAAGGGAAACATGGAAAGAACCAAAATTAGACAATGTAAGACACCATTGTACCAATACCCATTCTAAGAAAATTGCATAGTGTCAACTTTGAGCAACTTGAGCGCTTAAGTGATTTCACTGCTAGGGTGTGGCCCACAACGATTGAACGAGTTGGAGAGAAAAATGAAGGCATTCCTGGCGTAAACCCGACCACCTCAACACGTACGAGCTGATGGTTTGGTGCTGCAACAAGCGGATTGAAAGATGGAGCATTGTGTAACTTTACATTGAACTCATCTGACGCTTTTTGTCGCAACCGAGAAAGTGTCACCACGAGAAATTGAATTCGAGTCTACCTAAACCGAGAGAGGATTTTTTAGAGTGCCATAAAATGACCCCATAGGATCAGACAACTCGTTCTTATGATTAACAAGCACCAAGAAACGCGATGCCAAATATTGACAACTTTGAGCAACTTGAGCACTTAAGCGATTTCGTTGCTAGGGTATGGCCCTCAATGATCGGACGAGTTGGAGAGAAAAATGAAGGCATTCCTAGCGTAAACCCGACCACCCTGACACATATGAGCTGACGGTTCGATGTCGCGACGAGTGGATTGAAAGATGGGGCATTGCGCAACTTTGCATTGAACTCATCTGACGCTTTTTCTCGTAACTGAGAAAGTGTCACCACGAGCAATTGGATCCGAGTCTACCTAAACCGAGAGAGGATTTTTTAGAGTGCCATAACACAACCCCGTAGGATTAGATGGATTGTTCTTACTTGTCACCAAGGTTGAGAAACGTGATGCCGAATTTTGACAATTTTTCACACTTTGAACACTTTAGGGATTTTGCTACTAGGGTCTAGCCCACATCGATCGGGTGAGTTCAATAGAGGAACAAAGGCATTGCTAGCATAAACTCGGCCACCCAGATGCATACGCATTGACGATTCGATGTCGTGACAAGTGGATTGAAAGATGGGGCATTGTGCAACTTTTCATTGAACTCATGTGATGCTTTTTGTCGCAACCGAGAAAGTGTCGCCACAAACAATTGGATCCGAGTCTACCTAAATTGAGAGAGTCTTTTTTAGAGTGTCATAACACGACCTCATAGGATCAGATGACTCGTTCTTATGTTTCACCAAGGTCGAGAAACGTGATGCTAAATTTTGACAATTTTTCACACTTTGAGCACTTTAGGGATTTTGCTACTAGGGTGTGGCCCACATCGATCAGGTGAGTTCAATAGAGGAACGAAGGCATTCCTAGCATAAACTAGGACACTCAGACACGTACGTGCTGACGGTTTGGTGTCGTGACAAGCGGATTGAAAGATGGGGTATTGTGCAACTTTTCATTGAACTCGTGTGACGCTTTTTGTTGCAACTGAGAAAGTGTCACCACGAGCAATTGGATCTGAGTCTACCTAAACCAAGAGAGTCTTTTTTAGAGTGTCATCTCATGAACCCATAGGATCAGATGAATCATTCTTACGTGTCACTAACATCAAGAAAAATGATGCCAAATTTTGACAATTTTTCACACTTTAAGTGATTGACAACAAATGAGCAATTTTTACATCTTTTACCATATTAGCCTAAAACTTCACAAAATGATCCCATGTAATCTCTAATGGTCCAAAATGATATTATTTACATAAAATCACACAAAACAAGACAAAAACACAATTTTTTATATTACAATGCCTCGAGTAGTCGAAAAAATGCAAGTCATGTACATATATCCAAATATGATTGATATTACATTTTTTTGCATTTACATTTAATCCAATGAACCATCTGGATCTGCTCTACTCTTTATCATGTCTAGTATGGCCTCATGGTTAGACTCACGAACCTTCCAAAGGTTCTTATTTAGTGTTCTACCCCCATATCTTATCAAATGAACATTTGAAGCTACAACAAGGTTAGAATAATGAAGAATATTCCTATGTGTCTCAAAGTCCTCAAACAACCACAAGTTAGCCTTCTTCACTGGGTACCTTCTAAGCCATGTACCAGTAACAACTACTGATCCTATGGGGTACTTGCTATTTTCTCCATCTACCACAGGGCCATCCAATTTCTTTTTTGTGTCCACACAACGACACGGGTAATAATATGTTCCTTCTTCATTGTCTTCAGCTACAATAACTACATAAACATGCTCTGCAATGATAAAGTGAGAAAAATTTAGCAAACAACTAAGGTAAATTATTAAAGTACAAAAATTTGCATGTGGATAATTTACCTAGTTGGACTAAATCTGACACATGGTCAAAGTCAACTGATGCTTCCATCTGTGTGAGTTGTAGTGCACTCAGAGGTTGAAATGTCTCAAGTGGGATTAGAGACCTCATACACCATTCGTCCACCCACTCCTTTGACTCACACTCATTATAGGCACTATCTCTACATGAAGAATAATAACATGCCATCCATCGTGTATGGATAGTCCATGAACCTACATTAGAGCTTTTGAAAGAGTGTAGCTCACTTGATCCTGTCAATGTACAACAATCTTTGAATTTTGCAATGTTGGTATCATCCACCAGCCAAAAAAATTACAAACTGAAGACTTACCTTGATTACTTGGACCAATTGTACCATTGCACCACTGAACAATTGATTTTGCATCTTTCAAGTTTGCATTCCCTTTGTACTTTACTCTTCTCATGCTAAAGCTCTTTTAATACATGCTCCTACACCATCATGCTCCCCTTTTCCATACCCAACCTCAGAAAAATTCCACATATGCTGAATAGCAGTCAACTTGTGCATCCTACTCAACCAATAAAACATCTTAGAGTTCTTAAATTGCGATGCACAATTATCTGACCATATGATATGTTGATGGAATGATATGCCTCAGGTAGCCAAATCATCGTAAAATATATAAAAACAACCTTGCACAAACTTTGTAGAGTGTGAGCGATCATCACTGATGTAAAAATGATACTCCCTCAATATCTTCCTATCCTCTTCCATACTATCATGTGCATGAATGAATGCTATATGCACAAATATAGCAACTTGTGTGGAGTTGTAATATTGTGATTGCACCTCGTTTTGCAGTTGTAGTGTGTAGTTCTCTGCAAAGTCAACAATTGAAACAATTGTATGAAGTGGAAACGTGTCCTTGCATTACTTAAATTATGAGTCCAACCAACGAGCTTGATGGTTATGCCTTGCATACTCATACACTATATTCTCATGAAAGATGCCCATAAACTGATACACTGGAATCTTCTCAATAACCAATTCACACCTTTTTGCTTCTTTTCCATCTTTTAGCATGTAGGCCAATGTCTTATATTTTCCAAATTCCACTAATTCATTACCAATTTCTTGTCCAATATCCATATGTTGACAAATTTGTAAATGTCGCAATCCACCACAATGAACACATGTGTCATCCAAGCAACACTTATTGTAATATAGTTGACCATTTACTCTTTCACATAAGATGCTAGATATGAATTCCCTTGAAGATGTCGGTGGACTATTTATGTTGCATTCCTGCAAAACACTGTTAGCATGAAAATCTATACATATGTGTTGATAAACATCATAATGGTTAGAAAATTAGATATGTAGTCTACAACAACAAGTTGTTCTTGTGTGATTTATTTTGACATAAAAAGGCTTTACCATTTCAAAGAATCTTTGACTAATTTTAATTTGAGGATACATGCGTTGAAACTTGGCAAAAATTTGTGTTTGATCATATCCAAAAAATGTTTTGGAGGTGGATCACAGATTTTACTACCAATCCTCCTTCTTACAACATCTCTTTGATTTGGAGAGACCCTTGTGTTATTCTTCCAAAAATATTCAATTAGGGATCTCAAGGCTTCAACAATTGCTTTATCTTTCTATGGTAATCTACCGAAAAAATGCCCATAACTCATTGTTATATGGATCCTCCACTCTTTGTCGCCTTCCCATAGCTCTCATTAGAGTTTGTCTACTTATCTTCAATTGTATACTTGTCTTTCTAATGAGGTGAGCTTTCTTAGTTTGAGTGCTTACAATTGTTGATGTAATGACATGTCGTGTGGCATTACTATCTTTTGTGCGTGAGTTAGAACCAACAGTATCATATGCATTCATCAGATTCTTCACAATAGATTTGTCGCTTGATTCAATCGATGTTCTTAGCCCAAGAATCTTCATTGTGGGCCTAAATTTTAGATTTCTCATCATTTCAACAAATAGTTGACATTTTCCCATCTCATTTAAAGGCTCAAAAAATATTTTCCATATCCAATTAGCATGTCTTTGACAAGTACGCTTTGAAATCTTGTCAGCCATAGGTTTCAAAACATTAGCATCAATATCAATCAAATACTTAGGCTTTCTATGCAAAACTCTAGGAGGTGTTCTCAAACTTTGAGTTACCTCAAGATTAGGAATGTCAACAACATTAGGGATAGGTGGCATACCTTCAACCAGAGATGAAAATGATGACATACCTTGAAATTGAGGTGTACAAGATGGTGTAGCTCCAATACTTGATGTCAATCGTGAAGTACTTGCAACGTCAAATGTCATAGAGGGGGTGCCTTCACTATGAGATGTTGTAGACGCCAACGGTGTGCCAATAAGAGATGGTGTGCCCTCAACTTGAGATGTATGAGATGGGGTGCCTTCAACTTGAATTGTGGTAGACATGCTCTCAATATCGGGATTCAATTGTCTCATTACACGAAGGTTTTGCATCTGTTGCCTTTGTGTGGCTAATTTTGTCTCTCTCTTAGATTGGATGGATATTTCATGTTCCTCTTCAATTGGCACCTCTTCTTCTATGGTATTCAATTTCCTTGCTTCACAAAGTTGCTTCATTCCTTCTCTTTTTTTTTGCATTCTTAGCTTCACACTCTTTCGATGTTCCATTTTTTGGTTGTTTCCTCGACATGATGATGATTTCTACATGTACATGCACATAAAAGAGAATAAAGTTAATTCATAAAGAGATTTCAAGAGGCGTAAGGGGCAGTCCTAATGCATCTATGACTATCCTAAGTATGCATATGTTAAAATGGATATATGAAATTGAAATTATTTCATGTATTCCTTTTTTAAATTATTTCATAAGATCTTAAAAAAGGATGTATGAAATTGCAAATTTTGTTTTAAACCACTAAACAAATCATTTTCTTATGCAACTTCCTTCAAATTCATTGTTAAATCTAATGTAAATCTAATAGGATTATAATCAATTTTGACAAAACACTTTTATTCTAACATTTAAACAAAATAACACTCAATAAGTATTTGAATTCTAAAAACAAGAAAATATTACCTCAATTATTCAAATTTGATAAAAAAAAAAAATTATGCTCTTCCTCTTCGACGTTGCCAAACGAAAAAAAAAAAGGTGGTGGAAAGCTGATGGAATGTATAAAATAACCTTGCATAAAATGTCAACACCATGCAAAAAACATTTTTTTGTTTGATCATGCACAGAAAGTAGACAAAATGAGAGAATGTGGGCTTGGATCATGAGTCAAGGGTCCCATATAACTGTTTTTTAGTGCAGCTCTTTTGGCTAGCGCCAAATGACTTCCATTGAAAAAAATTAACCTTTGATAAATTTATACTCTATACCCTATAATCTATACTCTATACCCTATAGTTTGATAGCCACAACCATAAATATTAAACCATTTAAAACCTATAACAAATACCCTAGATCGTATGACCCAATATGCTAAATCCTCGACCCTATAACCTGATATGGTAAACCATGTAAGGATGGAGGGTGAGATATGGAGGGAGGGGGGGAATAAAGGGGGTGCGACACTTATAGAAGGAGAGAGAGAGAGAGAGAGAGAGAGAGAGAGAATAGGGGATTGCGGGAGAGTTAGAGATAGGATAAAGAGGGAATGGAGATACCTAGAGAGGGGAAGGAATGAAGAAGAAAGCGAGGGAGATACCTAGAGAGAGGAGAGAGTGAGGAAGAAAGTGAGGGACAAACCTAGAGAGGGAAGGGTGTGAGTAAGAAAGTGAGGTCGACAGATTTGGGTATAAAGGACATAGAGGGGAGAGGGGTGATATGGGGGTTTTAAGACGGTGGGGGGATATAGAGGTAAACATTCAAAGGGACTAAGAGACTTGGTGATAAAGTGCATAGAAGATCCAAGGGAGTTGAGAGGTCTAGAGGGGAGAGATAGGTACTGAGGTTTAAGGAGGGTGGAGGGGATAGAGAGGTAAACATGAAGGGAATGAGAGATTTGGGGATAAAGGACATAGAGGGAAAGGGAGGTAAAAGGCCATAAGGAGGATGAGGGGGATACAAAGGTAAACATGAAGGGAATGAGATACTTGGGCATAAAGGACATAGAGAGGAAGCGAGACCTAAGAGGCTTAGAGAGAGAGAGAGAGAGAGAGAAGCACAAAGGGGAGAGAGAAGCACAAAGGGGAGAGAGATATGAGATGGGGGTTTAAGGAAGGTTGGGGGTGATAGAGAGGTAAGCGTGAAGAAAGTGTGGGAGAGACTTAGAGAGAGGAGGGAGTGAGGAAGAAACTGAGGGAAAGAGGTGAGAGAGGGAATTAGATGGGTGGAAGGATGGAGAGGGAGATAGCTCGAGGGATAGGGGAATAAGGGAATTGTGAGAGCTAGAGAGGGGAGGGACAAAGAAGAGTATGTATCTATAAGAATCAAGAGATCGAGAAGAGGTAAGGGGAGAGAGAGAATATGAGATCTAGTTCATAGAGAGAGATGGAACTACGAGGGAAGAGAGATAAAGAAGGGAGAGGTGAGATGGGGGTTTGAGGAGGGTGGGGGGATAGAGATGTAAACATGAAGGAAAATACATATTTGTGGATGAAGAACATAGACAAGAAGAGAGGTGATAGGCATAGATGAGAGATTAAGGAGAATGAGGGGGATACAGAGGTAAACATGAAGGGAATGAGATACTTGGGGATAAAGGACATAAAGGAGAAGGGAGGTGAGAGGCTAGAGGGGAGAGAGAGGTGGGAGACTTGGGGATAAAGGACATAGAGGGGAATGGAGGTGGGAGGCCTAGAGGGGAGGGAGAGGAGAGATGGGGGTTTAAGGAGGGTGGGGGTGATAGAGAGGTAAATGTGAATGGAATGCGATACTTAGGGATAAAGGACATAGAGGGGAAGAGAGGTGAGAAGCTCAAAGGGGAGAGAGAGAGAGAGAGAGGTGAGATGGGGGTTTAAGGAGGGTGGGGGGGATACAGAGGTATACATGAAGAAAGCAGGGGAGAGACTGAGGGAAAGAGGTGAGAGAGGGAATGAGATGGGTGTAAGGATGGAGAGGGAGATACAGAGGGATAGGGGAATAAAAGAATTGTGAGAGCTAGAGAGGGGAGGGGCAAAGAAGAGTAAGGATATAAGAATGAAGGGAGATAAGAGGTAAGGGAAGAGAGAATAAGAGATTTGGTTCATAAAGAGATATGGAGCTACGAGTGAAGGGAGATAAAGGTGGGTAATGGGGTATCTATCTCATAGAGGAGGGTAATGGGACATGGATGAATATGGATACCTCGAGAGCTCAATGTGAGATAGATAGAGGTGGATACCTCGACAGGTGGAGAGTGAGGAGAGAGAGGCCATAATTGAGAGAGGGGAGTGAGATATAAAATGAGAGACAAAGGAACAAAGAGAAAGAGGGAAGGAGGAGTAGATGGTGATTTTTTGAGATACTTAGAGATGGTAAAGGTAGATATAGGTGAGGGGGAGAGTTCACAAAGAAAGAAAGAGGGGCAAGTACCTATAGGGTGAGAATTGGAGAGGGAGAGAAAAATATACAGAAGGGAAATAGAGGTGATTTACTTAGAGCCTAAGGAGTGATTGAAAAGAGACACAATAGGTACATACAGATATAAAAGGAGAGAGATGGCTAATGGGACATTGTTTCAACTAAAAATTGTTTCTATGTACACATTTGGCGCTCTCCCTATTTGGCGCGTGCCAAATGTAGAATATGGACCACATTTGGTGCGCACCAAATGGGAAAACCCATTGATCACATTTGGCACACGCCAAATAGGGAGAGCGCCATATTTGGCGCGTGCCAAATGGCCCGCTTTGGGAAACACCAAACCTATGGGTTTGATTTTTCTTGGGCATCCAACCCAAAGGTTTGGACGACCATTTCAGGCTAGAGACGTGTTTTTATCAGAACATTAAAAATTTTGACATATTTTTGGTCATGCTCTCCATCAAGTTTGCACGTGTTTCAATAAAGTTTTAAAAAATATCGTGGTAAACTTGAGCTCCCTCTTAGCTATCTAACAATGTAATTTATTTCCAATTTTGATTTCGTTAAGTCTTTCATCTATAATTTCTTTTGTTAGTGTGTCTGTTTTTTGTCAAAAACCAACATGCACTATTTTGGGTATAGATTTTTACACATTCATCATATTTTGAAAAAACTTACATTTTTAGAAACTAGACTCCATTCTACACAATTTTTAAGAAATTTGATTTTTGATTAGTTTTCAATGATTTTAGGGGAGGGCACGCTCAAATTTCTGTTTTTCAGGATGTTTCCACTTTGAAAATTAGTAAAAAATCATATACTCGTTAAAAAATTAGCTGAAAAAATCTAGCATAAACTACAAGGTGTTAGCTAATTTCTCATCGAAGCGATTTTAAAAATTCAAAAAAAAAAAAGTTAACATTTTAGGGGGGGCACAATAGACGCTATGTTATTTTTTTGCATAAAAATAGGACCACTTTTTGTGGCCCCCCTTTTTGAAGCCCTTAATCTCCACCTTTTTCAAAATAAATTAGTAGTTTAGAAAGTAGACTCTAAGCACTCCGACTCTTGTTCTTGTTGCATCTTCAAATTTGGAGTGTAATTATGTTCAATTTGTCGTTGAAGTTTAGACTTTGCTGATTTTGAAAAGAAAAAAAAAGTGGCATCTTAAGACCCCCTTTTGGTACCACAACTTGGTGCATATACCCATCAAATGAAATTCCTCGATCCTTAATGCTTCGATGGATTTCCATACCTTGATTTAGAAAGCTCTCATTTCTTTCAAAGCACCCAAACTTTGATAATGACTAATTATTTAATTGCCTATGAGGTTTGTGTGTAATGCATTATGGTGTATATTAGCTATAATATACAAAGTTAGGTTGGAGCTAATTTCATTAACCATATATTTGGATCTACCAATATGGATTGCAGTTAGCATAACCCTTCTACTAGATTTTGTAGTGTATAGTGATTGGTGGGGATTTTTATCAAATGTTATAATGGGAAATGTTGTAGTAGACATCATGTGAAATATGGAACCATAGAAAAAGCACATGGATTGTTTGATAGAACACATACAAAGATGTCCTCATGGATTGCAATGATTGAAGGATATGCACAAAATGGATTTGTTGAAAAGACTTGATAAAATTTCAAGCAAATATAAATGGTAGGTAAAACCTTAGTTCTTTGAAACAACTTGACCTAGAATCATATATGTGTATCATACTTTTTTAATTATTTATTTTATACAATTTAAAATTTTGATTATGTTTTATTAATTCTTTTCAAAATATTAATCTAGGAACATTGTTTTAATTCTCAGTTTCTTTCTCATAGACTGTATGATCTCATCAACATCATTAAAAATCTTCATTCATTTATTCATTATTGACCTTGGTGACAAGTCATTCATGCAAATCAACTCTTATGCATCAATGTTCAAATAAAACAAATAGTATTACTCCAAATCATCTTGATTAGCCATGGAGTTTGTTGTATATAGTATTTTTAATAAATAAAAATTGAACAATAATAAGTTTAAAATTTAAAAATCAAATTGCATATCAAAAGAGACATGGAAGAACGCTTGATGTGCCTAAACAATCAACTTTCAATGGCATTCTTCAATCGATGGTCTTTAAATCTCAACTACAAAGCTGCATTGATTTAAGATTTTACTAAATTGAAAAAAAAAGAAAAAGAAAAATTGTTTCGCATCCAAAAAAAATGAACTTAGAAGCAATAGCAGATAGATCACAATGGCAAGAGAGGCAAAAGAAATAGTAGATTAGACTTTTCCCGATTTTTATAATATGTTTTATTTTTATGAGTATTATATAGATATAATGAATGTTAAGTAGATTATTTTTGTAGATATTATATAGATATAAATTATTATTTATATTATTATTATATTATAAATTAAATCATCATGGATAAAATCAAAAATGAAATTAACTTTTTCTCTTAGAGTATATAAAAATAGATTCAAATTATTATGAACTAGTAAGCGCACATGCTCCTCTTTGCATCCAAATTAGGGGCGAATAAAGTAACTCTAACAAAAATAAATACATCAAAAACTTTTCATTTGTAACTGTGATCAATTAATGAAATAACTGGTAGCAAAAACAAGCAGAGAAAAACAGGTGAACAATGATGAGCATACAAGATCCATTCAATCGTCTTGCATGAATATGGATGCTAAGACAGTCGTCGATTCGTTTTGATAGCTTGTTCTCCTTGCATAAAGAGATGCCTCCGATGTAATTAGAGCATGACAAATGTCCTCGTCGTATCTAACAAAAACACTCTTAAGTTCAACTTAAGTGTAATAAAGTAATAAAGGAACTACCCAATTAATGATTGATTAGTTAATTACTAGAATGATATCCTTATTACTCCAACACCTACAATTGAATTGAATTAAAAGATTGATGGAAACTATAGAAAAAACTTAGCGTGAAAGATGAAGATAAGCAAGGGTATGGATATAGATGAGTGAAGAGTTTGTGGACAATTGTTAGTCACCACGTTTCTTGACTGCACAAACATATATTTATGTTCATTCTCTCAATCATCGATGCAACAATAATAGCTTTATGATTCTTCTAGGAGTATTGCATACAAATGGCTTTTGGTGCATCTATATGATATCATATGATCTATTGTTTTTTTTTATTGATTTCATTTAATTGTTAATAAATCAATACTAAAATTTTGAAAACAAACTAATAATATTCTATTATGAATTTTAAAATATTAATTAATAATGTCATATTATGAAAATAGTGAAAAGTTCAACCATATTTAGCCAATAGGCTATATTGTGTTAGGTTTTCACCTATCCCTATCCCACGCCGAAAATCAACTACTGGTTTGTCCTTAAACTACTTTGGTTTTCAATCAGACAAAATAGATATCTAAATCAAATCAAATTTACACACCTCCAAGTTTCCTCGCCTAGATCTGGCTATTTCGCCTCTAGGCGGGAGGAAGGAGAAGAAAACAAAGACCCTAAAGATGGGTGGTCCTTGCCAGACTCGACTCCTAACCTCGCTAATGTATGGGGCAAGAAAAATAATCTAGATCATCCTCCCTCAGTTGCCTCTACTTTGGCTATACTTGAAGTTTTTTGATGAATAGCTTTGTTTTTTGACTCCGGCTTCTTGCCGTGTGACTCTCAAATTGATCTTGTATCCCCCGACCTTTTCTTGTGAATATGTACTTTAATATTTATACTTAATAGAAAGGACCTATTCATAAAAATAAATAAATAAATTACACAGCTCTACATCACATCCTATAGCACAAATGTAGAAAATCGTATCAAATCTAAATATATGAAAAATCTAATGTGGAGTTCAAGAATCTACTAGCTTTAAAATATTGATATTTTCATTATATCTACTTTTCCGTCTAGAAGTCTGCTAGAATTTGTCTAAAAGATTGAAGTGGCGACAGTAGGGACGACTAGTTTTGGTTCATTTTATTTCAAATTAATTTGTCATGCTCTGATAATGTTCAGTTAAAAAAATTCTGCAAACCTCGCCCACTTTTACTCATCGACATCGCTAACAGCATGACTCTATTTTTGTAGAACGTTGAGGTAAGTCACTTCCCATGGTTTCAATACGAGTGTTTTTTTGCAATTTGTACATATTGGATTTTTTTGTTGCAGATCCCTTGCACAACTCCAATGGTCACCACATGCACACCTCCGCCAGCAGATTTTTGACAACTGAAAATCCCGAGAGGTTGTTGGTGTTGCTTAATGTCCCCATTTGAGAATTTTCTTAATTTAATCTTGAAACAACAATTCCGATTTAAGGTGAGAACTGTAATACAAAATTTATCAAAAAACAATTTATTATAATATTTAACTTAAAATTTTAAAAATAGTTCAAAAACAGAATTTATATTGATGACTTTCTCTGATCTGTATACTTGAAATATATGCCTCAATATTATAAATTGTTGCTGCTCAACTGGACCTTAAGACTAGAGTAATATAGTTCTCTTCTCAAATTGGTTATAAGTCTGCCACAAAATCTCTTCTCAATCTGCAATCATTCCTTCTCGAAGTTGATATAAGTTTAATCACACATCTGCCACAATATAATTACAATCTCTTTATTAAATATGCATACACTCTCTTCATAAATTTGCATGCACCTCTCTAGATATGCACATTGTATATCTATCACTCAACACATCCCTTTTAGACTTGCATGTATTCCTTATGCACTCCTCTTCTATTAAAGCCTATTGCTTGTGATTTTTTTATCTTTCACGTGCCCCTTCATAAGATGTGTGACCTTTTTCCT
>NC_081412.1:29052500-29077500 GCF_030272615.1 Cryptomeria japonica | reverse complement strand
ATTGGCTTTGGCTGTTTTTCAGTAGAAATACATTATCCAAATCACAAATTTTGCCATGAAGAGCCCAGGCATCGTTACTTGAAACATCCCCTTATTTATCGTTTATTTGTAGTGTATCGGTTTCACGTGGTTTTACAAGCTTAAGTGGATGTTGTTCAATGTGGATCACTGGTAATCTATCAATATAGGCATCTTTCCCATCATTTGTATTATGATATGGTAATATATATGTCACATACATAGTTGCCAGGAAACTCCATTATAGGAATGTGGACCACATCCCCATCTCCATAACCCCGATTTCTGGTCTCTACATTTATAAGTAATATGCTTGTCATCTCATTTACTCATGTAGCCTCATTTGATTGGCATCCCTGCCCATCCCTGTAACAGTACCCCCAGGCGTCCTGGTAGCTATGATCATGTACCATTCAATATTTTTTTATTATTGTGCTTGTCTTCATTTGTTTGTTATGCATAATTACACTTGCTTTGAAGCTAGATTCTCTCTAGTTACTAAGTAGAATAGATTTTGTTAGTTTCCATCGTAGTATCAGACTCTTGTACTCAATGTGTTGTTTCCACTTATGTCTGAGTGTGAGCGCTCGGAATACATTCTGGTGGTCTGTGTGTTGCACAGATTTGAAAATTTTTAATTTGGAATTTTCTTAAGGTTCTCTATAAATTAAAATGGGTGTACCTACACTGTGACTGGTATGCTAACTAGGCTGAGACCTATAAAAAGAGGCTTTTTAAATTTTACCCTTTTTTTTAAATTGTCCGGGTGGTAATGAGCTGTTTGAACATTCAAATGAACCCATGACTTAAACTTTGAGGAAATGAATACAACTATAACATTCGGAATAAGCTTTCACAGAAGCTTCAATCCTTCAAAACCCAAATGTTCTAGATCTTAATATTCCTAGATTTAATAACATGCTGTCCTTAGTGACTTATGAACAATGACTTGCACATAACTGCTGAGGTTCAAATATTATGTAGACATAATGATCATATGGACCACTTTGCCTGAACTGAAACACCCAGTTTTCGCAGAGGCTTAAAAATCTTTGACAATCAGATTCCTCTAAATCTTAACATTCCTAGTTGTATTTCCTATACTGTCTTCGTGGATGAAAAGCAAAACTTCTACATAAGGGGAAAAGTTTGAAATCCCATCTGACTATACTAATTCAGTGGACCGTTTCTCAATCTCCGCCTGCTCTCCTTAAACAGGGCCCAAACCAGTCTTTTCTGTATGGTTTCATTTCAATGGATGTCAAATTGAAAAGGCCCTATTCACTGTAATTATTTTACTTGGTTATGAAGCGAAAACCTAGAGGTCCAACACTTTCAAGTTCAGTTACTGGGCTCGACCAACAGGTAGAACAAGGGGAGAAAGACGAACTCCCCAGCACAACGAGGAGAGATAAATCCCTAGTGGATCACCATGTAAAAAAAGGTAAAGCCAGAGGTGAATTTTTAATCAGGCTCTATGACACTTTCCTTATAAGAGCACACTGAACAGCATATGGGTTTTCCTTAAAAGAACACACAGACTTTCTCACCGGACAGCATGTATTGTTAAAATTTTGTACTTATTCGGTTTTGACCATGGAAGCAAATGAAGACGCGGATAAAATGTTTAGTTTCCTTGTTCCTGCGAGATAGTCTCCTAGTAGGCGTGCTGCTAGGCTGGGACCTAGAGACTTACCTTTTAGGTACTGAGACAATTGAGAAAACCTATTTATATTTACCAATAATTCCCAAAGAAAACCCAGGAGGCAATTGTCGTAGAGAACAAAACAATCTTACACATCAATGATTATCTAGAATATCTGCAAGAAGAGGCAGAGATCAGAAACTTACACATCAATGGGCTCGCTCAGTGCTGCCAGATCCATGAAAAAAAAAAAAAATGAATCATTCATTTAGCCAAACTTTCAACCAAAGGAATTATTCTTATTTTTATTTTCCAAAAAAGGTGAAATAAATGAGAGAGAACCGTTAATGGTGGTGCTGAATTTCTCTTGGCACACACTGCAAGAAGCCTCACCAATCATATCTTTCCGATCCCTGAAAAACGCATAGCACACCCATAAAATGCATGTAAAACAGCAGACCCCTCTGTTGAGAGGTAAAATAAGGAAAAAAATACCATCCACAACCAATATATCTGTTTCAGGAAAGCCAATCTTTTACAACTGAACTCTCTGCTTAAAGAAACATTACATTCTGCATTCCACACTACTTCCATGATTACAAAATGGGCATGTGAAGACTGTCTCTAATTTATCCATCCTCTTCTTTGGAGGGGGCTTTGCAGATGACTTCCTCTTCCCCATCTTCAAGAATTCAAATCTACTGTTCTTTGGTTTTTCTTTCAAACAGGGTTCGATCTGAAATCTAAATACAGCCCAGATGATTAAAAGGAAGACAAGATGAAGATGGTTAGATATTTGACCAAGTTTATGTGATGGGGGACAGTTTTGAGGGCATGTTTTAGGTGCGCACAAACAAAATTTTGTACAGGGTTTCTTCCTCTACAGGTGGTGGAACCCTCCACCTAAATGAACGCGCTCGTCTTTTCTTCCTCTATCTGAAACGTTATTGGTGGGAGGATATTTTTTTTAATAAAAATATTAAATTTTAACCCAAAAACAACGTTGCCCATTTCTGGTTTTCACGTGTGCTTTCAGGCATCTCGATGAGAGTATTGACGTGGGACCCAATGTGAGATACCGTGGTTATGTGGGGCTAAAAATTTTGAGATACCTAAGGTTAGGTGGGGCCCAAAAGTTTGAGATAGCCTAATAGATGTGTAAACTTAAAATATAATAAGTAAAAGAGATTTTTTATTTTTTATTTTTTATTTTTAATGTGTTCTTTAATTTAGAATTTAAAGTCGAGCATAACAAAATATTAAAGTATAAAAGAGGATGTTTATAGATTAGCATAGATACTAACACATTTATCTAAAAGTGGTCGATAGTTTTCATCAAAAGAATTAAATTAGTAAAAAAAAAATTGAGAAATATGATTTTGAATTATTATATTCATTTACTGATTATTTTATTAGTTTTTGTTATGGAACTATTGTTGAGGCAGTAACATATAAATATTGATTAATTTATGTCTGTCTATTCAATCAAACTATCAGGATTATTTGCATAAATTTATTTTTGAAGAAGTGTTATGTACAAGTGGATATTTTTTATCTAATAAGGGAGAGGACCTAGTAGTCGTGCACCCTAACTTTGCGCTTCTCAAAATCCTTGGTGGAAATTTCAAATCACTCCCAATTTTTTATAGTAGCTTACTTGGCAAGTCCCCTTCTTATAACTAAGGTTTCAAAGCCAATCATCAAGTATGGTGCCACATCAACATGCTTTTTGCCAAGGTGTCCAAAACAACCCAAAAAAAAAGTGAGACCAATAGACGTGCAAAAGAGGCCCCACTATTTGTGCAACTGATGTGGCATCACATGATTGGTTACTTTTCTCAACTATTGATACATTTCCTAACAATGACAACTTTAAAGTCACAACTATTGGTGCATAAACACACAAAAATTGATATTATATGTTTCAAACAATAGTTTTTATTTGTACTATTATCGAAACAAAAAGTATCAACAACCCTCACAACAATTGATACATGCTCAACTACTGGTGCTCTTCCCCTATATTGATGCAAAGTATTTTGATAAATTGAGATTGGCATTGCAGATACATTTTCGCTCTTACCAATGTGAGAGAATGCATAACTCAAAACAGTAGTATCAAGGTACTTGTTTTTGGAGATCACCATATGTGTAGAGGTTGCAGAGCGAAAATGGTTGAAATGAATAGTTGGCAATTGGAGTTGGGTAAGTGCACCAAGAAGGTGAACAAAAAGGGGGGTATAAGTGACCACTTTTTTTCTAAAAACAGGTAAACCTGAACTTCAAAGAGATATTTGAAGGTCGTGCACTAAAAACTAGGAGTTGAGAAAAGAATAAGAATTGTAGTGCTCTGAATCTAGTTTCTAAACTACTAAAGTTTTTTAAAATTGGATAAGATTAAGAGGGTCAAACCTTTCACACATGAAAAATTGTTCCTGATTTTTTCAGAAATATATAACATAGTTGTTTTTCATGCGCTGCACAAAATATATAGTTATATTTACTATTTTGCAAAACCCTTTGATAGGATGATAGGTAAGAGTGAGATCTAGAAGTTGTGTATTTTTTTGTAATTTTTCGTTGAGTATTTTTTTTAATGATTTTTTGAAGTGACTGCACCTGAAAATTTGGTACCTATTCATGCACTGAACATAACTTGCATCAAAATAATCGAAAATGGAACCTTCTTTTTTTTTAAAGTGTATAGAATCTAGTGTAGAACAATAATATGTAATTTATTTTGAATTTGGTCAATTGTATCAAAAGTTATTAAAAAAATGGTAGACATATGTTTGTGAGGACTGTCAAGGCACTGGTAAAGAAAATTAAAGTTTACTATGCTAATGTTGTCCAAAAATAGAAAAAAAAATTATAGTCAGAAAACTGAGAAGACGTGTGAGATTATGGTGGTAATTTTAGAGATACCCACTTGATTATTTGTAAACCTGATGATGACAAAGTCGAGAAATCATGTTGGAAGATGAAAAAATATGTAAAGGGACAAAAATGGGGGGGAATGGGCTTGCAAGCCTTAGAGTCATTTTCCAACCCTCTTACCAAGCCAAAATCCACACGGGTTTTGAAAAACAAAAAGTACTATTCACAGTTCTTCATAACCCGTACGGGTTTTGAAAAAACAAAACATACTATTCATAGTTCTTCATAACCTGCACGGGTTTTGAAAAACCAAAAGTATTATTCATAGTTCTACATAACCCGTACGAGTTATGAAGACATAATAATGTATGCTTGTAAACTTAGCATTTACTACAAATATGTACAGACATACATATATAATATGTGTTTATGTATGTATGTATGTATGTATGCATATCTATAGTTATATATACATATATTAATATAGATATATGTATATATGTTTGTATACATGCATGTATCCCTTCTTTTCCTTTCTCTCTCGTCTTCCTTCCCCATCACTGTATTTGTCTATTCTAATCCCTAATTATCCTCCTTGAGTTCTATCTCATCTCTCTCCCCCTCACACTTCTCTCTCTACTGAGTCTCTCACCCTTTTCTCCTCGTTCTCTCTCTCTCTCTCTCTCTCTCTCTCTCTCTCTCCCTCCCTCTCCTTTTCCCAATCTCCCTCTCTCTCCCTCTCCCTCTCCCTCTCCCTCTCCCTCTCCCCCTCTCCTTTTCCTAATCTCCCTCTCCTTTTCCTAATCTCCCTCTCTCTCCCTATCCCTCTCCCTCCACCCCCCTCCTTATCCTACTCTCTCTTTCTCTCTCCCTCTCTCCCTTCTCTTTCTTTCCCTATCTCTCCCTCTCTTCCTATTCCCTTCTCTCTTTGTCTCTAACTCTCCCTCCCTCCCCCTCTCCTTATACTATTATATCCCTCTTCCTACTCCTCTCTCTCTCTCTCTCTCTCTCTCTCTCTCTCTCTCTCTCTCTCTCTCTCCCCACTTCCTATTTGGTTCCTAGTTCTATATAACACATATGGGTTATGCAGAACTAAGACAAAAACTTTTAGTTTTGCATAATCTGTGGGTTTCTAAAAAGTATAATGTTCCTCAAAACTCGTACGGATTTTGGGGAACTTTTGATTTTTTATTATAAAATATAATGTTCCTCAAAACCAGTACTTTTGATTTTTTATTATAAATTATAATGTTCCTCAAAACCCATACAGGTTTTGAGGAACTTTTGATTTTTTATTATAAAATATATTGTTCCTCGAGGAACTTTTTTTTTTTTTTTTTTTTTGGCTAGGCTTGGTGTTACCGAGCCTAGCACATTTTTGAATTTCCAAAACACGCACGGGTTATGAAATTTTTATTTTTTTTTGCATGTGGCCACTTTTTTGTTCACCATCTTGGTGCACTTACCCAGTTTTATTTTTTTTCGTGCAAATTAGATGTGGCCATTGATGAGTATGCCAACCATAGTTTGTGCCACATCCATGAATAAGAAATTCCCAAAATAAGTTGGAAGCAGGGGAGACTTAACACAGTTCATGGGAGGTTGCAATCAAACAGAACTAAAAAATGCATGGCTTCTTCCTCTCGCTGCTCCCGAGCTCTCATTATGTACCTCTAAAAACAATTAGCCATTGCAAAATATAGTGTATATAAGTTTTTTCATGAATTTCTCTTGTATTTTCTCTTTTGTGAAACAAAACATAGCGTAGATCAGATATCCCCTATTTTGGGGGGACATTTGGCATTTTCCCTCAAAAACAGATCTTTATTTATGCTCTGGTTGTGCTTTCTTAGGAATAAACTTGAAAATCTTAGCCCTTGCAATCCCAGTGCTTTGTATATCATTCTTATAAATGATTTGAAAGGCAGAGTCCTTGCTTTCTTTTTAATTCCTTCTATTCTTTCCCAAAAAAATAGGTCTTGATTTACATTGTGGTTAAGATTGCTTTGAATGGTGCCTCTAGAGACAAGGAGTTTTGTCGGTTGGTTTGCCTATTCATAATAATGTGCGATAGTTATGTTTGTGATTTGAATTGATATTGTTTTTGCATGTTCTAATATATTATAAAATCTTTGTGTTTTCTTTTTCTAAACTTTTTTATCATAAGTAACTTGTCTATTCTTTCATACCATTTGTCATTCTTGCAATTGATGGAAATTTTTACATAGACTAAGATTTTATCATAGAATATGCTCATAGCTTATAAGTTGCACTCTGAATTAGCTATTTGCTCATCTTGTGATAACATTTTCATATTCTAGTATGATCAGCAAAAGACTGTGATACTATGTCTAAAAATTTGAGATAGGCTCCTATACAGATCCAAGATCTACTTTGGGGGCCCAGTGTAATTCCTTTTGTGTCTGCTTCCTATTATGCTTTTGTTGGACTTATGTTTGACTCTTATTGTGATGTGTGGACATACTCATTTGCTTTGTTGATGGTTGTTTATGCATGATGATTCTATGTTTCAAGACATGATGTTGTTTATGATAATTCATACTATCGGGACATATTGATGGTATTAGGGTTTATTGCTTACATTTTCCTAATGGTTTTGATATCAATGATGATGATGTATTATTATTGTGGTGAACTATAATGTACTAACTTATGTTCCAGGTGACCCCAATTGGGGATTGATTATGACTACTAATGATTTTGTACACCATGTTTTACACACACATACATATATGTATGTATGTGTTAGAGTTATCATGTATTAGCTAATAACTATTTATTTAATTATTAGTCTATTATCCTCTACGCTTAAGCTAAACTTAGGCATTTAATAATATTGTAGGTATTTTCTAATTATTAAATACACATTATCCCTTTAAGGTTTCTTTAGGGTTTCTTTAGGGTTGCACACCTTTAGGGTTGCTAATATCCTTTTATAAGGATTGTATTGTACTTTTTCATTAATTCCCTCTTTGAATGATAATCTTATTCTCTTGTGACGGGTATTTTGCTTGCAACAGGTGTTCTTGGGATCTCTGAAGTTGTATTTCTCAACTTCTTCATGGTATCAGAGCCTACATCTGCTGCTACTTGTTCTTGATTTTTTTCAGAAGATTTTTTGGAGGAGGGTTTCAAGCTTTTTCAGAGTTTTTTTATTTGGATCTGGGGTACTTATTTGTTTTTGGGTATTTTGGGCTCAAACAAACCTCATCGTTGAGCTCAGAACATCCAAAAACCCCCATTTTCATATAAAATTTATCCAATTTGGACAACTTTGGCTCTGGCAATTTTTTTATATTTTTGCCCTTATTGGGCATGATTTTTGAGAAAAAAAAATTAAAAATTAAAAATTAAAAAAAATAATTTGGGCAATTTTACGGCATGCCCAGGCCGCTAATAGCACCATCGAGGCCAGCCTTGGCGGTTACCATTGGCCTCCTCACCACCTGACGGTCTCCAAACCGCCCGCCACCCCCGCCCAGAGCACAACGACCGCCCCCCGCCAGTCGCGGCTGATGCCTGCTGCTTCCAACTGCCCTCACGAGCGCTGCCTACCGCCCTCATGGCCGCCTGCCGCCCAGCCACCACTCCACCCAGGCACCACCAGAAGGGAGAATTTTTTTACCTTAAGGCCTATTTGACCTAGAGATGGTATTTTTTGTCATAACTTGGGCAAACAGAATTAGATTTTCGAAAATGAATAGGCATCGGAAAGCTCTTTCCGAGCTCTCTTCAAATCTAGAGGTTCGATCTTCTATTTTTGTTGTTTTGATATCTTTTTTGATGTCAAAGCCAGAAGTTCTTTTTTGCACTCCGGAAGGCATATCTTGAGCATCCAGACTTTGTTTTTGGCACACGAGATATTGTTTGAAAGATGGTTCTATGCACTTTCCAGTGGTATGGGTCTTCTTTCCAAATTCTACTCTAGGTACATTTTATTCAATGTTTTGGATTTATGCACTCTGGTGAATATCTTGGATGTTTCAGCTCCTAGGATCCTTTTCTTCGTGTGGGATGACTCATCTTTGGCTATTATTTATGTATTTCCAGCCTTTTATCTTTTTTAAGCATTGTATACATCATTTTGTGAGCATTTCATTTTTTGCAAACACATTGAGATAAAGTGCCACTATGCCTTGCATTCTTGGGATCTTGCACATCTCATGCCTTATTGTACTCGCACTCCATTATAAAGTGCCATGAGGGGGGTTTGATGTTTGTCTTGTTTTCCATCTACCTTTGTCACGTGAGTGTTCCTTTCATGACATTAGCCTCAAGATGTGTGTCAAGTGAGTGTTCCTTCCACGACACTAGCCTTTATATGTGTTTGTACTTTTTGCTGCACTCTAGATGTTCCTAGTTCTTTGTCATGTAATTTTTCTTGGCATTCAGTTTCAGTGTACCTATCACCTCTCCCTTGTCAACATTATGGGGGGGGTTTCTCATGTTGGTTGTTGGTTCTAATGCTTCCTTGGTTCGTTGGAGTGAGCTATGTATTCAACATTTGTTCCTATGTACTAGGAGGATGCAGTGGCTGGTTACCTATGCATTTCGGTGAGATGGATCCTTTACAATATGGACACTCTTTCATTCCTATTTTTGGAGGCAACCTTCCATCTTCGATTGATTATCTCTTCAAACTAGTGTTTTTTGCCATCTATATCTTCGAGTTCAATTGTTTGCCTTTGTTTGTCATTTGATTCGAGTAGTGTTATTTGAGGGCACTTATGCAGATTACAGTCTTCTCTACCTAATCGTCTTCTATTTCAGTGGAGGTTCTTCATATCGACAATTATTCTTCAATAGTGTTTTCAGGTTCTTCATGCTCTAGTGATTCTTCTGCTCTTCTTTTGTTCCTACCTTTTGGAACATTCTTGTTTGGAGGCTTCCTCAATCCTTCACTTGTATTTCATCCCTTTTTGGAGTAGAGTTTTTTCCCATGAGGTTTTCTCTATTTCTCTGCTTTACAAAGATCTTTTGTACTTGGGTACCTTATCAAGCCTTGTTGTCAAGACCCAATTTTGCCTTCATCATGTAGTTGCATTTTTTGCTTCATGCATTTAGTTTTTAGCTACTCCCTAAGTTCATCTTAAGGGGGGTGTTAGAGTTATCATGTATTAGCTAATAATTATTTATTTAATTATTAGTCTATTATGCTCTATGCTTAAGCTAAATTTAGGCATTTAATAATATTGTAGGTATTCAATTATTAAATACACATTATCCCTTTAGGGTTGCACACCTTTAGGGCTGCTATTGTCCTTTTATAAGGATTGTATTGTACTTTTTCCTTAATTCCCTCTCTGAATGATAATCTTCTTCTTCAAAGCCATTATTGTTTTTTGCCTCCATTCTTCTCCTGTGACAGGTATTTTGCTTGCAGTTGTTCTTGGGATCTCTGAAATTGTATTTCTCAACTTCTTCAGTATGTATGCATGTATGTAAATGTATGTATATGTGTGTGGATGTATGTATGTATGTATGTATGTATGTATGTATGTATGTATGTGTGTATATGTATATGTATACATATATATGTAGATATCTATATATATACATATATATGTAGATATCTATATATATACATATATATGTAGATATCTATATATATACATATATACATACTATAGCATCCTAAAATTGCACCCTTCATAATTTTGACCACATTTGGGGCTCTCACTTAGTGTTCTCATCCCTATGCTTTATCAAGACCCATTTATGATTCTACCATGCAAAATTAGCATCAATGTCATATTCTACCTTGCATTGCACCTAAACCTTGGCCCAAATATGGGGTAGGACCAAGGGGTGGGAATCCCCTCCCTGTGTTGGCCTATATCGAAAAATTAATATGTTTGACGATGGACAAGTATATAAGGAGATCTTCCTATCTCATTTGGATAGAAGGTGGATACAAGGGATAAGTGGGAGAACTACATCCAAACAATCAAGCATTCAAGCATTCGAGCATTCATCATCAACCATTTCTAGGTTGCATATTCTTCATCTATCCATTGTGGAGCAACATTACATCATTCATTTGCAAGCATTTGTGTGTGATTAGGGTTTTGTGTTATTCATGCCATTTTCATACAACATATGTGATTACATTCAAGAAGCAAAGCATCATTATCAGTCATTGCATATCTGGGGTATATCCTTGCACCATTTTATTTCAGTATTTGTAATATTTCATTCAAGGTTGATTCCAAACCGGGGTTTGACTTAGGCAAACCCATATTCCCAACCTATTCCTCATTTCTATGTGCAAGAAACAGGTGCAGAGTTGTACTCTTCAGAATAAGCTTTATTCACAAAGACGAATCATCCCCCTTTACCATGCGAAAAGTTTAGAGGACCTTTGTGATGCGCCATGGTCTCAACTTTTTTAGGAGTTTTTTCGAGGATCAAATCTGGCTCGACTTACACTGCTCAGATCCAAGTGCATGCGAAAATCTCGCATCTGTAGCTCACTATGTTCTTAGTTCTACCTTCATTTTTCAGCATTTTATCTTAATTCAACATTTCAATTTACATAAGAGGAAATCAAAATTAATTCAATCCATTTAGCATTCAATCCTTATCTGATTTGTTATTGAATCTAGTGGATTCCCTTCTCTCTTTTTGAGTGTGATATCGCAAGTGAAATTGATTTAGTGGTTTCTCCTTTCTATGTTGCGAAACCCTAAGTTAATTTTCCACATTACATTTTGGTGAACCCGACGTGAAACACCTTTAATTCTAATTTATGTTTTTAGATCTAAGCGTTTTTCAACTTCAAAATTCAAATTTCACAATTAAAAATTATGTGGTTAATTGAACAAAAACCCTAATTTTAAAAAAATTAAAAATTGAGCTTGTGGGTTGTTTAAATTTTGAATTTCACACTTCAAATTTGATTGTTAATTTCAATTCAAATTCAAAATTGCAATCTTGGATCAAATTTCAAATTTAAATTTTAAAATTAAGTGGTTAATTAAAAGAGCCTTAATTTTTAATTTAAATTAACCTTGTGTATTTCCCAAATTTGTATTAATTATTTCAATTTTCAAATTTCAACCTTAGATCTAAATTTAAATTTTGAAATCAAGAGGTTCTTTTTTTTTTCACAAAGCCCTAACTTTAAATTTAAATTTCCTAGGAAATTTTCATATTAATTGAATAATCATTTTTTTTTGTAAAATTTTTCATTATTCAATTATTTTGCAAGTTCCAAATTTCAACTTTCAAATTTCAAAATTCAAATTTTAAATTTCAATTTTCAAAATTCAGATTTTAAATCTCAAAATACAAAAAAATAAAATAAAATTTGTGACTCTCATCAATTTACATAAATTAAAAGGTTTTATTTATAAAACCCTAATTTATTTTGATTAATTTGCTTCGATCTAAATTTAAATATTCATTATGGCAATTAATGGATTTGATTTATTTGCTATTTCACACATGATTACATTGATTTTTACCTATATTTATTATAATCATGTGTCGGATAATGGCTTCTTTCACTTCATGTTACTTTTTTTCATTCATAGCATTTGGACATATTGCCTTTTTAGGATTTCCAAGTTGCTTCCTTTTCATCAATTAAATCTCAAAGCTTTCATTTATAGTACATGTTTTATGGTGATGTTTCTAGGAAAGTGCATTTCATATATAGATCACCTCAAAGCTTTTGTAGATCCCAATCCTAGAGATGTCAATAGAAAATCTAACACTTGTACCTATCCTAGGGTATCTAATGTGAATAAAGAAAGAACTAATTCTCCTATCAATGATCTCTCTAATGGAGAGAAAACATTAAAGAGAAACATGGCCCCATCTTCTTCTCATACACATACCCTTGCGCAAGGGGGGCAAAATCAAAACATTGGTGTTTCCATCCCTCTAGGTCCTCCTTATTCTCCTAGAGCCTATCTTAAACATCAAAATACTGAAAAATAAATTCAATGAATGATTCAATAATCGGATAATTACATTGAATGATATACACACATATATATAGAGGTTACAAGACAATGTTCTATCATTAGAACATAACATTAAAGTAAAAGATTAAAGAGCTAAATGCTAAATTAAGCATGAAAGCTAAATTAAGCTTAAAAGCTAATTAACTAAAAAGATAAAGCTAAATGCTAAATAAAGTTTAAAACCTAATTAACTAAAAAGATAAATGACCATTAAACAAGGAACTAAATATAGGTGACTAAAATATAATTAAATATTCTAATACCCTCCCTTAATGGTCATTCTATCTACTAACTACCCTACAGAAGACATTGCAGGTCTTTTGATCACAAATGAAAAGAACACTCTGTTGTCGTGGAGACCCTCCCTAGATTTGAAAAGTGTTAATGTCATGCATTTCATTCATGATCTCTCTCCCCACTTAACATTAAGCAAAGATGAGGCCTTAGATGATAAGGGTTTTCCTTCCCAATCTACCAAAGAGGATATGCATGATGAAATAAAGGAAAATCCTCCTCCACAAGATATTCCTTTTTCATCTACTAATCCTTTCATTCCTTCACCATTCCTTCTAAACATCCTTACATTACAAACTTCAAAGAAATTTATTACAATATTCCCTCGCCTTCTCAATTAAAAAATTCTTATAGGAGTGGCTTTAACATAATATCAAAACAAGGTTTTAGAGGACAAGGACTTGGAAAATTTGAACAATGAATTCGAGTCCCTATAAACCCTCCTACAAAAAATACAACAAAAGGCCTAGGAAATGATAATAAATCTCCTATGGATGACCTTCTTAGGGTTCAAGATTTCAAAGGCCATCTTGCGAGACAACAAGCCATTCATTCTCATAAAAGTGCTTCTTCTTCAAAAGCTCTTTTTTGTTCATTTCATCAAACTCGAGACCATCATGCCAATGATTGTCCTAATTTTCAAAATTAAATGAAAGAACTTATTGATAATGGCAAATTTTAAATCATTGATGACAATCCTTCTTCTTCTAATAATAACTCTTGTTCTCAATCTCAAAAGAATAAGCCTACAACTATTGATGATCAAGAAAAACTGGCTACTAGAATCTTTTGGAAATTGAAGTATGACAAGAATGTTGTTTTTCCTTTTTGTAAAATTTAGCACTAAGCATAAAGAAGGGAGTGGATATTGTCTTTTTCATCACAGTGCTTCTCGTTCTCTTGGAAAGTGTAAAGCATTTAAGGAATTTGTTCAAGAACAATACAATCATGCTCGTATATGTCTTTCAACATATCTTGCTCTCTTTCTAGGTGAAAAGGTAGTGCCTTGGCACTCTTTTCCCCTCATGTTGCTCCTCACCCTAGATGACACGAGTAGTTTAGTTAACCGGGGGACTCTTTTTCATTAGAGGTGGTTCTTTTTCAATTTCAAATATCTTGGGGTAGCAACATGATTCCCCTCTATCCTATATCTTATCTTTAAAGTTTCACCATGTCCTTTATGGATAGTATTCTTCATAACTTGATGTCCTTTCTTGCATAAAATTATCCTCCATGCGAGTACATGTGTGTCCCTTGTTAGGATCTATTATTTGTTTGAAACAACAAATCTCTTATGAACAATTTCTCCTAAGGAAATGTATAATTCTTCCCCCTAATCTATCCTTGTCTTCTTGCTTGGGGAGCAAGGATAGCTTTTTCCTTTTCTCTCTTTCTATCTAAAGTATCACAATTCCCTATGGGGGCTTGTATTGATATCCTTTCTTGCAACGGTATGTCTTTTATGATTAATCCCTCCTTAGGGGACTCTATGATCTCTCTCTCTCTCTCTCTCTCTCTCTCTCTCTCTCTGAAGATTACCTCTTCTTTAGAGTTGGAATTTACATATATTAATTTTTTGCTTTGGATCTGTATTCATGTGAGTACATTATAAATTTTCTTATGTTTAATCTCTCTTTGGAAGTTGTGTAATTCTTCTCATTGTCCTTACACTTGGGGTGCAATGACCTCTCTCTCTCCTTCCTAAGGATCTACTTTTCCTTTGTGAGCGGTGTTTGCTTATGATTTGATGTCATTCCTTGTGTGAAGTTGTTTGCTCGAGGATTCTCTCTTATGAAAGAGGTGTAAGTCCTTGACTACAACCTCTTCTTCACTGCAATGTATATCTATTATAAACTTACCCACCCCACAATAGTTCAAAAGTGTGTCATCCTACATCAAGAATCTCTTTCACCTAGCAATAGGAGGAAGGTATGAATAATTGTTCCCCTTCCTTGCTTTGGGTAGAAGATGTTATATTTGTTCAAGAAACTCCTCTTGGAGGTGGGTGTCTTTTGAGCAAAGATCTCTTCTCCTCCAATGATCTCCTTTATACTTGTTGCAAGATATCTCTTTTTCAACTATCTTATCCTTGCTTATAAGAGTATTCCCTCTCTAGCTTGGATTTATTACATTATTACATAAAGGATATCTCCTTGGTGTTGAAGGTTGGTATCCTTGTTTCTGGTCTCCTTAAGACATCAACCTATGGTTGTGTTGATATCTTAAGGGGGAGGCACCCATATCGCTCCCTTTGTACCATATTGTACCATATTTTTGCATATCATTTTTGCATGTCTTAAACAGGGTGTTCATTCTCGAAACCAAAGAAAAACTCTTAAATGAGATACTTCACACTCGAAACCAAATGAAGCATTTGATATATGTCTTAGACGAGGTAACACATCACTGAAACCAGAGCAAAAATATTACACGGGATGTCCTTGAAACTAGGCATACATATGTTTCAATCGGGGTTACACATTCTCGAAACTAGAGAAAAACTCTTAAACGAGATGTTCCCAAAGTTGCACATTCACCCCTTGGCATTAAGCACACACAGTTGTCTCTTGGAATTCACATTTACATTACATAGCTTAAACAAGTTGAAGCACACTCGAAACCAGAGGAAACAAACTCTTTTACAGGGTTTTATACACTTGAAACCAGACATCACTTGTACACACGCACAAGGATGAGTGGAACTAGGGGAATAATGCTAGACTATTCCTACTCTCCCCAACATGGATCACCTAGATGCAAACATCTAGGGGCAAGGTATCTATGTTCTCTCTCATCATTCTTCTCATGGATCACTTGGATAAATACATCTAGCATGTACCCATGCTCTCTCCTCTTCTTTTCATGGACTCGTAGATTTGTTATTGATAGTTCATGGATGATGCTTGCTTTGCTCTTTTATGTGATCGTGTGTGTTCATGAGATAGCATTTTTCAAGAATGATATTAATTGATGAGACATTTTGATATTGAGGTCTCTTCAACTAGTTGACTTGAGGTCTCGTTTTGGTCTTTAGCTTTTGTTGTGTATCTTTTTGCGTCGTTTGTCTTTGTTTGCCTTTCTATCTTTGTTTGTCTTTTTGTGATTGTCTTGTTTTTTGTGTGTCGTTGCATATGTTTGAGTGAGTTAAGATCCTAATATTGGGGGCTTGGTTCCTCAAAATTGGTGATGTCTTATACTCCTTGTGATTTTTCTCCACATTCTTCATCATTTTTATCTCTCTTTCTTCTACTTTACCATGACTATTTGTGTAAGCTTATACTCCCGCTAAAGTGGGGGTTGAATGTAGCGTCCTAAAATTGCAACCTTTGCAATTTTGACCGCATTTGGGGCTCTCACCTTAGTGTTCTCGTCCATATGCTTTATCAAGACCCATTTATGACTCTACCATGCAAAATTGGCATCAATATCATATTCCACCTTGCATTGCACCTTAACTCTGGCCCAAATATGGAGTAGAGTTGAGGCATGGTGCCTTGGTCCTCATTGGGACCATGGTGCCACACCATAGTCCTCCCTAATTGGGGCCCAATTCAAAACCCTTTTCCCTATCCAAAATTGGGCGGGAATCCCCTCCCCATGTTGACCTATGTTGGAAAATTAATATGTTTGACGACAGGTAAGTATATAAGGAGGTCTTCTCCTCTCATTTGGATAGAAGGTGGATACACGAGATAAGTGGGAGAACTACATCCAAACAATCAAGCATCCAAGCCTTGAAGCATTCATCATCGAGCATTTCTAGGCTGCATATTCTTCATCTATCCATCATGGAGCAACATTGCATCATTCATTAGCAAGCATGTGTGTGTGATTAGGATTTTGTCATATTCATTTCATTTTCATACAACATATGTGATAACATTCAAGAAGCAAAGCATCATTATCAGTCATTGCAAATTTGGGATATATCCTTCCACCGTTTTATTTTAGTATTTGCAATATTTCATTCAAGGTTGATTCCAAATTGGGGTTTGACTTAAGCAAACCCCTATTCCTCCTTTCCGTGTGCAGGAAATAAGTGCAGAGTTATACTCTTCAGAATAAGCTTTATTCACATAGACGAATCATCCCCCTTTGGCGTGCGAAAAGTTCGGAAGACTTTTGTGATACGCAATGGTCCTAGCTTTTTAAGAGCTTTTTCAAGGAGCAAATCTGGCTCGACTTATATTGCTGAGATCTAGGTGCACATGAAAATATCACATATGTAGCTCACTATTTTCTTAGTTCTACCTTCATTTTTCAGCATTTCAATTTACAAAAGAGGAAATCAAAATTAATTCAATTCATTTAGCATTTAGTCCTCATCTGATTTGTGACTGAATCTAGTGGATTCTTTTCCCTCTTTTGAGTGTAATGTCCCAAGTGAAATTGATTTAGTGGTTTCTCCTTTCTATGTTGCAAAACCCTAAGTCAATTTTCCACATTACACATACAGAAATATGTGTACACACACCCACACCCACACACACACACACACACAGATATATATATATATATATATTTATATAGAGACAGAGACAGAGACAGAGACAGAGACAGAGAGAGACAGAGAGAGAGAGAAACACATATATGCATGTATGTACATATGCACGCACATACATATATACATGTACCTAATCATAGGCATCATCCCAGACTAGGGCGATTACCTTTGGTTCTCAAGTCTACCTTCTTGGGTTGCCATGGAGGCGATTCCCTGTTACCTATGTCATTGATCCTTACTTATGTAATTTTAGTGGATATATCATGATTTGTTTTTGGTTAGTAATAGTATCAATTTGTTTTAATAAAAAAAAAAGTTACAAAAATGGAATCTATTCATCCATCCTCTGAATAGCTATATCAAAAACAAAACTACAGTTTGAGAACAGGGAAATTACCTATAAACATCCTACAACCATCAACCCTATACACCATAATCATTCAAAATTTATACAGACCCAAACAAAAAAGCCCATATGGCTGACACTAGGCAACTTGCCCTACCCTTCTACCATATATTTTAACCAATCTTATATAAAAGCATCTATATATGGACATAAATAACATACCAAAGGCAAAAAATTATATATTCATTTAATTCCTTTTCATCGCTTTTAGGAGTCCATTAACCTAGTAATCCTTCAGCTCAAAATGCCCTCTTGGATCGTCCTCCATCCCAAGCTTCCACTTCCCACAAGCATTCTTTGTCCCCTTCTCACGCAAGTGGTGCATTAAAGAGTCCCGACCTATAAAGGCTTCAACATGCCTTTCCTTTTTATTCATTCCCTTTGTCCATTGAATGAAAGGGCATGAATTGCAAGGGGTGTCATATGAACCTTTGCCTTCTTCCACCGCCAAGAAGCCTATCCTTGTCGTGGCTCTCTCCAACACAAACTAAAGCCCATATAACCAGTCTTCACTAACACACCCTTTTAAGACCCATTCAACATCCTCCTTCTTTCCCACCTCTAGCCCCCAAGCCACCACTATCGAGACGATGTCGATATTTGTCTAATATCTATGCTCAATTGCCATGAATTCATCACTGAGAAACACCTCCATTATCTACTAAAAAGCTTCATCTTCGAATTTAAATAGAGCTTTCATCTTCTTTCATTAATTTTTCCCATAAAAGCTAGTTGATGTTATGGGGTGACCAAAGAGAAAGTAGCCCTCATCCTGTCTCACACTTGCCACCTATCCACAACAATGACAACCAAGACATCATATGAAGGCTTTAATATCCATCCAACCCTTGTCAAGTCAATTAATTGCCACATCTTGCCAAATGGCTTCCTAAATTGGTGACAAACCACCTCACCTCACATCAACTCCAGATTATGAAAATATTTTAAAATGCTCTCTACGGGAGGGTTTGGATGGGAGATAATAACAATTTATGCAATGGGTTTAATAGGATGGGAGGATCTTGACTTGGATGAGGGGATGATAAGGTATCATAAGATGGAGGCATAATGGTAGGATCTTAATTTTAATAGATGGATATTTCAACATGCTCCAGAACAATATCTTGGCATGATACCTGATCGGTGTGGATGGTGTGATGAGGGGTGAGTAGGTAGACTCTTCAGATGGAATGGATGGAAGGATAGGATGTTCATCGACTGTGGTAGACAAAGTGGCTGGAAGGATGAGAGGTTCATCAACTGTGGTAGACATAGTGAATGGAAAGATGGGAGGTTCATTTACTGGGGTAGATGAAGTGGATGGAAGGATGGGAGGTTCATTGACTGGGGTAGACAAAGTGGATGGAAGGATGGGAGGTTTATTGGATTCAGTTTAAATGATGGTAGGAATAGGAAATGGGGATTAAGGTTGTATAATGTCAATGGATGAGAGGGTTAGGACGTGGGAGAGGAATGATAGGTGTGTGAGGTGGAAGGGAAGTTGTAGTAACGAAGGAGGGAATGGAGGGTGGTGGATTGAGATAACATGGAGTGGAGGATGGTGGATTAGTAGGATGGGGCAGATGAAGGTGTTTAGGTGTATGATGGAGTAGAAGACGGTGGATTGAGATAAGGTTGAGTGGATGATAGTGGATTAAGGTAGGATGGGGCGAATGAAGGTCTTTTGGTTTAGGATGGAGCGAAAGATGGTGGATTGAGATATGATTAAGTGGATGGTGGTGGATTGAGCCAGGATGAAGTGGATGGTGGGTTGAGATAGGATGAAGTGGATGGTGTTAGATTGAGGTAGGATGGGGGATTAGGATTAGATGGAGGATTGAGGTTGGACAGAGGATTGAGGTAGGATGGGGGATTATAATTGGATGGAGGATTATGGATTGTGTGATGGATTTGGGGATAATGAGATGTCATATTTGGATTAGGGATGCAAGTGGTGTTGTTGTTATGAAAACATGGATATTGGGATAAGATCATAGGAGAAGATGAAGGCATGATTACCACGTGAGGGGGATATGTGGGTGTGATATATGAGGGAGTGGTCGATGGAGGACATAATGGATTTCCCTTGTCAAAGGTGTAATAAGGATTACGAGTGGATATGCATGGAGGAATGGTGGGTTAGCTACGATGAACAATTGGATTTTGGTATTCGATACTTGACACAAGCTTGCTAAGGATGAGGGCATCAAGGTTTTTAATTTCATATTCGTCTTGATCAACAAGACTCTCATCATCATCAAAATGGGATGAAGTGGAATAGGATGAAGGACAACCAAACTCATTATAATAAAATTGTGACATGACGATTAGTTAATGAGTTGAATAGAGATGAAAGATGAAAATGGATGACATACTAAAACTCATTATAGGATGAATGACAAGCTTGGGCTAGGATGGGGACTGACTTTGAGGAAGTTGGAAAGAGGATGAAGTTCGATGTTTGGATTGATTGATATAGGAAGAAGGTAATGACAATGTGACTTTGGTGACGAGTGATGATGGATGAAAAATGATGATTACGACAAAGCAAGATTGAATGATGACGACCAAGACGATGACACTTAGACTAGGATGATCGAGATGATAATGCAAATTGATACCTTAGTAGATGATAAATACGTTTTTGGGTGTGAACCCGTGACTATATGACTTGGCAAACTAACACAAGAAAAACAATGTTCCTGCCATTACTAACTCGGTAAAGTGATGATGTTTGGGTTTTTTGGAATGCAGACTCACTGTTTTTGGCTATTTGGACTTGAATTTTGGCAAAAGATAGTAAAATGATGCAAACACAACAACCATAAAAATATTTGTCTAACTTGACTAAAATATGAGGGCCTAAATTAGCCCAATTGATAACAATTACTAGTATGAATGTGAATACAAATTAACAACTTATGGCTTGGAAACAAAGACACTTCCCACTATGGCCTTTCTCTATAAAAAACAATACCTTGGAAAAAGTGGATATGTAGAGATCTAGTGACACTGGATCCCCCACCACAACACAGGTACACCACATCTCATTCTTTGAAATCAAAGAATTTATACCTCACAATGAAGGGTACATGAAGGGTTAACTTCGAGATACAATCCACATTCCCTAAATTAGTGAGCATGGGTTTTTGGTCACTACAACAAAGGTGTCTAGTCATAATTTGGGGACTCAATGGCTATCCATTCGATGATGACTCACTTAAGAGCCTGTCCCAATCGTTGTGAGAATATTTTTACTTATCTCACACAATTGTGGATACTGGGGGAATTGTCGGGATATGTTTTTCACTAAGAAGACTCAGGTTTTCACCCCTAGCCCATTGACCAAATTGAGAGTTCCGCTTTGAGTTGTTCGCTCTCATTGGCATAGCACCGAGAGACAAGCTCACTAATAAGATAGTACATGTTCTATTACACCTAAGGTTACCCAAAGGCGCGAGGGGAGAGGATACTTGTGTGCTATCTTAGGGATTTAATCTAAACAAATGAATACACAACAAACAAAATTAATTCCCCTTAAGAAATTGAAGTTTTTTCAAACTACTCAAAAGACACATTGTTTATTTTAACCCAAAAGCTTTGTTTTCAAAGCACGCCCCTCTTTGGTGGTCCCACAAGAAACAAGTTAGTGTTTTTGAAAGTTTGGGGTCTTCTACAATCTAGTCTGCATAAATGTTAGCAAAAAACAAGAAAACAACAATAGATAAGTAGGTTAGTCCAATTTTAACCGATATACACATTTGAGAAAAGTACATAAAACAAATATAAAGCATCCTCGTCATTTATTAGAGCATTCTCGCAATTCAACAATGCATTCTCATCGTTTTTTAGTGCGTTTCCATGGATTTATTATTATCATTATTATTTTAATGCAAATGCGTTGTTTTAACCCACAAACCCATTGTTTTTACCTATAAATTCATCATTTTAGTTATTGAATGTAGAATTTTAATCAAACAGTGCAGAAAAAACCCATACATAATGCAAACATATTGTTTCAACATGCAAACCCATTGTTATTACCCGCAAACCCGTCGTTTTACTATTAAATACATACAAAAAATAGAAAAAAAAATGTGAGCAAAAAAATAAAATTTTACTATTCGTACGACAACGAGAATGCGTTCCTATTATTTTTGGTGGTGTTCCCACTGCTTAACAATGCATTCTCAACTTTCCTCAAAATTGACTTGGAGCCAAATTGACTTTCATTGAAGCGGAAATCAATTTGTATTCTTGTGTTTTTGTCTGCAAGTGTCTGAAACATGCAAGAATAACACACTAAAACAAAAAACAAAAAAATATGAGATTGATCCGTGAAGTGGGTTCCACCAGACGTGTCAGAAATGGGTGAATGAAAACATGAATGCAAAACCAAAATATTGAAATGCTAAGATAACAACCCAAGCAAACACAAATTAACGAAACACTCGAGATATGATGATAAAAAGAAGCTAAAAGATAATTAATGAACAAAGAAATGCAAACTCAAATAGCTCTTTTTGTTGAAGATTTGTCATTTTCATTTTAGTTTCGATGCATACTCTCTTGATGTCCAAGGGTACTCAAAGTGGCTCTATGATTATGCAAAATGCAAGATGCTAAGCTAATGGTGGATGCAAATGGATGTGATATGAGTAATCAAAATGATATTATGATGATATGGTTGCATGAAAGTGGATAAATTGCAAAGGAAGATGTGGGGATTAAATAGGATTTGAAAGGGATGAGAGAGATGCTTGAGGATGTGTCACTTGTCTCACTTGGGGACAAGTGGCAATGCAAGGGAAAGTTTCATGAGAAGAAAGGATAGGTATCACCAAGCACACGTGTCTATTTTTGGAGGTAGCCACCCAAAATTGGTTTATTTTCTAAATTTCTTAAAATAAGGAATGTGCATGCATGATTTGGATAGGGTTGGTTAGAAACCTTGGGTTAGTTAGTGGGTTAGGTTAGAGGAAGGGTTAGATGAGGAGTTAAGGTTAGGAGACATGTGACTAAAATGAATTATTTGAATTATTTAATTCAAATAAAATGATTTGGAGGAAAAGGGGAAATGTGAATTAAATAAAGTAAATAAAATACTTATTTTATTTAATAGAAGAAAGACAAAAGAAGATTAATTAATTAAATATTTACATGAAACATGAATCAATTAATTGGAAGGGGATGCAATGTTTAATTAAATTTAATTAATACATGCAGTCAAAACAATTAAATTTGATTAAATTAATTAATCAAATTTAAGTGTCTATAGGTAACATTTCAAAACTAAAAGCTTTCTCTTCAATCCTTATCCTTTTTAGCTAAAAAATTTGATTTTTTATCCACAATAATAGTTAGAGTTACCATTAGGGTTGGGGTTAGGATTCATTTAGTTTTAGGGTTAGGCTTTAATTAGAGTCAGGGTTAGAGTTTAACTATGGTTTGCTAGGTTTTAGTTATGGATACACTATTTTTAGAATTCAATAATGGCTAGACTTAGGATTAAGGTTTAATTAGGGTTAGGGTTCATTTAAGATTGGGATTAGGTTAGGGTTTAAATATGGTTACAATTAGTGTACCATTCAATTAGGGTAGAGAATATATATTTCTAGGATTAGGGTTACATTTTAACTAGATATCTCTCAACATAGTTTACATAGATTTTGAAAAATATAGGCACACTAGTATTAAAATAATAATATTAGATTAGGGTTATCTATTAATTATAAAATATATTATATAATAAATAATATTAATTAAATACTGGCAAGGCTACGATGATAAAATCAGTATTATCGGCTATGCCCATTTACCAACTCTCTTGTATAGACCTCCCTTTAGCAAAACATGATGAAATTAATAAACACATTAGAACCTTTTTCTGGCAGGGTGCTAGTGAGAAATATAGAAAGCCTCTGATGGCCTGGGATAAAATCTGCAAACCTAAAGAGAAAGGGGGCTTGGAGATAAAAGATATGATACTATAGAGCAGAGCCCTTGGGGCTAAATTGGTATGGAGAATGCATAACAACCCCCATTTAAAATGGGCCAGGATCTTATACAACAAATATCTCCATAACAACGATCCAACAAACATCTTTAGAGTTCTTTCACCACCCAAGGGATCCAGAATATGGAATTTCATGACGGATTGCATGGAATTAATATCTAAAAACTAATGTGGAATCTAGGGAATGGCAAGAAAGCACTATTCTTGTCAGACTCCTGGGGAGGTTACCTTGTACTAGGCAAAAATAATGAATTTGACACTTCTAGGGTTATACTGGAAAGACTATGGGGAGATAAGGTTGCTGATTATACTGAGGAAGATATAGTGGAGGGTATTAAAGTGTGGAGGTGGAAACAATTTGATAATTTGGGACTTCCAACTCATGAAGTAAGTGAACTGGAAAAAGTACTGTTGCTCAGAAAAATCTCTTTGGGTAAGGATGAGGATGGAGTAATCTGGGCAGGGACTAAGAGTGGCAGGTATAACACAAAAGAAGGCTACAACATCCTTATTGAACAAGGACATAATACTGCTAAGGACATTCCATTAAAAAAAATTTGGACAAGAAATGCCTCCCCAAAGCAAGGCTATATGCTTGGCTTGCATTACATAACAAAGTTCTAACTACTGACTTATTCAGAAAAATGGGTTATGAAGGCCCAAGAAGGTCGAGGAATAAATCAATCATCTCTTACTTACCTGTGAATACTCTCATAATTGTTGGAGTTGGCTTAGGAAACAACTGAATTGTTACTCCCCCATCCCAGACTCAGTCATAACCATGTTTCAAGCATGGCCCATAATGAACAAAGGGAGCATTTATGATGGACTTTGGGTGGCAGATCCCTCAATGCTTGTTTGGGAGATTTGGAAAGAAACAAATAGGAGAATACTCAGAGAGGACAAGTTGGAATGGCAACAACTCACAAACAAGGTTGAGGCGGCCATTATAGAGTTAATTAACAGTCACTCTATGAAAACCTATAAAAATCTAGAAATGTCATAGTGGGATGATAAAATGAGATTAAAATGGATCGGCCTAAAGATTCCTCCGTTTGTTGGGGACGGTCCTATTAGTGCTATTCATAAGTGTAGAGATTGCAAGTGGATGCCCTCAGATGAGGGATGGGTTAAACTCAATTTCGATGGAGCATCTAGAGGCAATCCAGGTGTGGCAGGCATTGGTTGCAGCATACATAACTCAAAAGGAGAAGAAATAGCAGCTTTAGCTCATCCTTTGGGACTCAGC
>NC_081412.1:29015000-29047500 GCF_030272615.1 Cryptomeria japonica | reverse complement strand
TACTTCAAGCAAACATGTTTTTCATTAAGTTGACCAGGATTTTCAAATTCTAGATTACAAAACACATTGCCTTTGAAGTTAAAAAGAACACCATGGCTGTTGGAGCAACATCTCCAAATAGTTAGACCACATTTTGAAAAGATGGATTAAAAATAATAAGTGTTTTACGTGTTTGGCACGCTTGTGCAAAAAGTCGGTCGAGTGGTCCTACCTCTAACACACACTATCCTCTCCCTTGGCTTTCGTGGTCCTAGGTGCAAGAGAAAAGTGTTAGTAACACTCAAAATTTTATCTTTTTAAGAGAGGCCTGCCAAGGGATCGATACTCTTGGGAACGACCTCGAGTGGTAAATCCTTCGAGCCACTATAAAAATCAGGTGAGAGCGAAAGCTGTAGCCTTGGGTATAACTGTTCCTACAGTGTAACTGGCCGAAAGGACAAATGGGCCCCACCACCAGTTACAAGGCTCTTAAGTGAGTCACTGCAGAATGAAGTTATGTCCAAAAACATCGAACATGACTAAACACCTTTAAGTAGTAGCCCACCCATTCTATTGATTGAGAATATTTGCGATATAATTTAGTGCAAGAGCATAGATGGTTTTGCTCCCAAGATACTCACCATACATATTTCCTTGAGTAGAAACATAGCTTTTTGAAAAGTCACTTGTGACTTGATAAAAGTGGTGCCTCCCCCATCATAGGGATCATCTATTTGTTATACTCGTGCAAGACTTAGTATATCACATCCTTACCTACCAAGGCGGGATTCATAAGGTATGTAGTACCAAAGTCGAAGAAATATCAAGATGTGGGCTAAATTTATCACAATTGGCCATTTGACCTTAGGGATAAAAAGTGTTTGAAATATATTCGTTTTAAAGACCAAGTGCAAATTGAGCCGACTTCAGGCTTTGGAAAAACACCTTAAAATACATCTAAAGGAAGGGTCATATACAAGTCCACGGATTGGGTTGATCTAGACCCATACTCATTTGTGCCTTTTAGGCAACATTCTTGTGTTTGTGTGCTTGCTTTGTTTTCTTGTCAAAGAAACATCAAATCAGAAAATCACTTTCAAAAACAAAGTATTCATCCAATCAAAAACATCAAAAACAAAGTGCAAACAACAAAAAATCAAAACCTTTATGACCATTCTTCACATCTTGCGAAAGAAGAAGCGTCATCAGAATATCAACTTGAAAAGAAGATCATTGAGCTCAAAGGCTTTGATCAAAAGGGGGAAATTCTTCTATATTAATAGACAAATCTTTGTCTCACATAGAGTCTTTCTACATCGTATGCGTCTCTACCTTCAAGGCAAAACAAACGAATTTGATTTAGAATCATTGAACTGCAGAGCTTTTATGCAATATAGAGCTCTGAGTTATCACAAAAATTAAGGAGGAAAGATTAATCCAAACTTCTTCCCAAACGTCTATATCACCTACAACACAGCTCGAGAAATACAATCAACACCCAAAAGCGAAGAGGTAGAGTTTGTCCCATTTGTAACACAAAGCTTTTATTGAAGTTGAAAACATTTTCATCCATCATCTCACTCATACATCATCACTTCATCATCAATCCATCCCAACTCTCAAAACATTAAGAGGTTCTTGTCCCAAGTTCTCTTTTAGATATTGCTTGAAATCAAACACATCACATCACTTTTTTAGATTGTTTCTACATCTAGGATAAACTCATCCTAAGAGACACATCTACGCAGGTTAAAACTAGTTCATGAGTGAATCCTCTCATTACTAGGTAGTTAAATCTGTAACACATCTCAGATTTCTCTACACCTTATCACATCAACACTTATCAAACAAACAAGCAATTCAAAGAAGGAATTTTGGTTACATCCACCTTAAAGGTACTAGAGATCCACGTGCAACACAATTCACCAACCATCAATCTCTCATTTCATCAAAAACTCATCATCATTTTCATGCAATTTCAACAAAGACTCATAAACAAAATGGCTCAAACCCGATCACAGTCACGGCAACGAGAAATAGAAATAGAAGAAGAAGAAGAGGAAAATCTCAATGAATTCCAAGAAGCACTTGGAGGAAATGCGAATGACGAAAACCCAAGTACTCCTACTCCTGCAACTATAGAAAGGGCTCAGCATAACCCTCTCTTTAACAGATTGTTTGACGAAATACTCAGGAGCAATGTGGATGTTCACTTCTTAAAACTCACTCAAGAAGGAGCCAAACTCCCCTCTGACTTTGATCTTGCCCAATTAAGACAAGCATCAGAAAGACAAAGTCGCCATGAAGAGGAAAGAGGTAGAGATCCCATCAGATATAACATTCCTCGAGGTAACCCACCACCTCCTCCTCCAACTGAAATGGAGATGTTGCGGCAACAAGTCGAGAATCTCGCCCAACAACTTCATAGTGGTGTCAAGACTAACCAATTCTCACTCAATGACATCTGTCCCTATCCTTTTGATAGGAATCTTTATATGCCGCCCTTTCCACAAGGATTCAAAACACCCAAATTTGAAAAATATAGAGGAAAGGGGGATCCCCGCGATCATGTCCGAGAATTTCATTCCACTTGTCTCGAAGTAGCATATGAAGACACATACCTAATGCGCCTTTTTCCCCAAAGCTTGGGAGGAACAACCACATCATGGTTTTCCCGACTACCAGGTGGCATTAGAACATTTGAGGAACTCATCCAGAAGTTTCTAGCTCATTACTCTCATAACATTGAACGCGACATCACCATGGCTGATCTGTGCAACACAAAACAAAAACCAAGTGAACAATTCTCAGTATTCCTGCAACGATGGCGTCAAATGTCTAGCAGACGTTCTCTTCAGTTACTTGAATGAGAACTAGTGGAAATATTCATTTCCAACTTAAACGAAGCAATAGAATTTCACCTGGATGTCAAAGACACAGACTCTTTTAATGATATGATCACCAAGGGTTTGAAATGTGAACGGGCACTCATCAAGAAAGGACTCATCAAAATCTTTAATGAACCAAAAGATGGTCCTCGCCCGTGCTTCAATAGCGATAAACCAAACTTCTGGAATAAAAACAAAAATATCGTCAACGATGGGGTTGTGGATGCCCGGACTATCCAAAACGCACAACCTGTGGTTCGGTTTGCAGGACAGAATCCTCCACCACAGAATAACACAAATGTTCCTGCCAATCAAGGTCGCATCACATCTCACGATGAACCTAGACCTCGTCAGCAAAAATAGAAACGAACATACACTCCCTTAGGGGAACCCATTGAAACAGTATTGCGACAACTCATTTCTCAAAATTTGGTCACTCTACCTAAACTATCAAATTATGAGCCTTAGGTCAAACCGGCATGGTGGAGAGATACTGAACATTGTGAATTCCATCAAGGAAGAGGACACAAGACAAGTAATTGTCACCGATTAAAAGATCTTATTCAGGATCTTATTGACCAAGGAGAAATTGAAATTGAAGGACGTGACCCAAAAACAACAATAATGATCATCTGATGTTCAAAAATCCACTTCCATCACAAGATCAAAGGGGTCCTTCCACTTCTAGGCGAGGCACTGATACCACTGATTATACGCAGGCTGCGTATAATTACACTGTAAATCATCTGTATGATGCCAGTGAACAAGTTGCAACCATAACCTTCAAAAATCCCAACTTAAATTGCAATGTTGTTACGTGTCGCGGCAAAGTTACCATCAAGGCAGCTCCACAAGGCACCACCTCCATCCCAAAGCAGTACAATCTTGTGGAACAATTAGACAAAACCCCTGCGCTTATATCCATTTTAGAGCTACTGCGCCTATTGCCATCTCATAAAACTATCTTGGATCAAGCACTCTAAGAAGCGTCAGTCCCTGCAAATCTGAATACAGACCAATTTCAAGCCATGGTTGGAAGTCTAAAATCATCATCTTGTCTCACTTTTTCCAAAAGTGACAACTCTTCCTTTCAACAACCGCATAACGCATCACTCCACATCAAAGGATTTATTCACCAGAATAGGATCAAGCGAGTCTTGATCGATAATGGAGCAGGCCTAAATATTTGTACACTGCAGTTGGTCACAGCATTGGGATATGCGGTAGAATCAATGGATCCTCATAAGAAGATCACAATCAAAGCCTATGACGATGCAGAGCGTTCATCCAAAGGAGCTGTGGTACTACCAATCCGAGTGGGCCCCGTGGTAAAGCACATCATTTGTCAGGTTCTGGACCTTCCTCTGCCCTACAATCTATTGTTAGGAAGACCTTGGATACATGCCATGCAAGCCGTTCCATCTACCTACCATCAATGTATCAAGTTCCCACATAATGGTGTAGAGATCACAATTCTGGGCGACGCAAATCCCTTTGCATATTGCCATAATATTAGCCATCAACTAGAGATTACCGTTCCTAATAATAGAGAAGCCATTTCTTCCACATCATATATAAGTCCCGCTTCTCTTGCTAGTTCGAACACCACTATATCCAAGCAAGAAAAGCTTAAAATGAAGATAGCAGAGGAAGGTCCTGGGGAATACAACTTGAGTCAACTCTTTTGTGTGGGACAAATGCCCACTTCTCCTAGAACACATGGTAAACCACAACAGGTACTCCAACAACCACTAAACATACCAGCATGTGCTTTGACGCCTTTCGTTCTTGGAAAGAGTCAAGAGGAAGAAACACAAGATGAGGACCTAGCGGAATGGATCTATAAAGATCCCATCACCACTGACATACCGCGAGTTACACTTCCTACGGATCAGTATGGCAAAGGTCTCCTCATTATGCAACGAATGGGGTATGATGGTCAGAGTGCTTTGGGATATTGCAAACAAGAACGACATGAACCTCTACTACCAGAATTAAAGCCCAAAGGTAATACAGGCCTAGGCTTTGAAAAAGAGATCTTTCCTAAACTCAAGTTCAAAGGAAAACCCAGCAAACCACTTTGTCCGCCTACGGCACAAAGGACACCTTTTATCATTAAAGCAACCTCAAGCACCATCCCAACTGCCCCATCGAGGCTCACAACCCCAACGCAACCATCACCAATGCCACTCATCCCACCAAATGAACCCGTAATCCCACCAGCAGCACCATTAGCAGCAACAACTGTATTGAAACCCGCAGCAACATCTATGACACCAGCAGTTCCAGCAAAAACCACTGAGTCAATATTACCGATACTTCCCATATCAGATTCTTTAATCCCCATCAATCTTCCTGCAGCACCGATCACTACAAAGGTACATCAACCAATCACACCTGCAGTGTTTAACTCAAAGGACATCCCAGTATGGTATAGTAATCGGATGCTGGAAAGTGATTCAGAGACCTACTCACATGAATGGGAATTTGATTCAGTACAGCTTAATACTTCAGATGAGGAAGACACATCACCACCTCCGCCACGCAAAGACATCCCTGTTTATGGAGAAGCACAAATAAATACCACATGGGTTCCTGAACTGGAAACATCTTCCACAGACCCTACGTCTCATCCTACGCCTGATTCTGACAGGGAAAGTACCATCAACGACCTTCACCATAACATCTTAACCCTCACTGATACCTCTAACGCACTTAACCTAATCGATGAAGTAATGCCCATTATCCACCCTGAACTCATCGAATGGAACCAACCAAATCCCCCATGTCTTGACTTCTTCCAAAACGATGAGGCCATCGTTGACTTTTTGGAATTAAGGGATAACCTACCAAGCGGGGATCACAAAGCTGGATTCGCCATTGAACTTAATAGCGTAGCATACTTCGGGGCGGATGCCAAACCTTTCAGCTGCAAAAATATAACAATAAAACATGGATCTTTCAGTGAAAACCACACTGTGGCACTGTTTGATCCAACAAAAGTAAAAAGAAAGAGCGTATCCAATGGTGAAAACCTCTCTGAGGCACCGAAGGATGAAGGGTTTGACATTCTCCCTGATAGTACACAACAGGAACGATCAACGATTCTCATCGAGGAAACCAAAGAATACAATGTGGGAACTCTTGAAAAGCCTCACCTCGTACATCTAGCATCTCTTCTCACTCCAAAGGAACAACCTAAGTTTATAGAGTTCTTCCAAAAGCATCAAATCAACTTTGCATGGTCATATGCAGACATGCCTGGGCTTGATCTTGATTTAGTCATGCATCACCTCACCGTAGCAGAAGGAGCCAAACCTGTCAAGCAAAAGCTTCATAAGATGCATCCTTAGATTGCAGTATTAGTCAAAACAGAACTCAAGAAACTCCTAGATGTTGGTTTCATTAAACCCATTGATTATGCAGAATGGATCTCCAATATTGTGCCAGTCGGCAAACCAAAAGGGGGCATCCGCATTTGTACTGACTTCAGAGATCTGAATAAGGCCTGTCCTAAGGATGACTTCCCCCTTCCCAATATTGACATCATAGTGGATCTGACAGCCGGACATGCCATGCTTTCACTCATGGATGGCTTTTCAGGATATAATCAGATAAAGATCACACCAGAAGATCAACATAAGACAACCTTCACCTGTCCATGGGGCACATATTGCTGGAATGTGATGCCTTTCGGTCTAAAGAATGCAGGAGCAACCTATCAAAGAGCAATGACCACCATCTTCCATGACATGATGCATACTATGATGGAAGATTATGTGGATGACTTACTAGCCAAATCACTCACTAGAGAAGGGCATCTCCACATCTTAGATAAAATCTTTGATAGATTGGAACAATACCATGTTCGACTCAACCCCAAGAAATGTGTCTTTAGAGTGACCTCCGGGAAGCTTCTATGATACATTGTCTCAAGCAAAGGTATTGAGGTCGACCCAGCAAAGGTAAAAGCAATTATGGACATGCCACCTCCAAAGAATATCAGTCAGCTAAGGACATTACAAGGACGACTTCAATCCATCCGAAGATTTATTGCACAACTGGCTGATAAATGTCACCCATTCACTCACCTGCTACACAAGAACATTTGCTTTCAATGGGATGCCCGATGCCAGCAAGCATTTCAGACGCTTAAAGACTATCTCATGAATCCACCGTTGCTGATACCACCACATCCAAGTAGACCATTGTTACTCTATATCTCAGCAACCAGTACAACATTGGGTGTACTACTGGCACAACATAATGCAGAAGGAAAAGAGTGTGTTGTTTACTACATCTCTCGCACACTGGTGGGCTATGAACTCAATTACACACCTATTGAGCGAGCTTGCCTAGCAGTAATCTTAGCAACTACTAAACTGAGGCACTATCTGTTAACACACAAGGTACAACTCATTGCAAAGATTGATCCACTCAAGTATTTACTCAGCAAAGCAGCATTGACAGGTCGCTTGGCCAAATGGGTGATGATTCTAAGTGAATTTGACATCAAGTATGTAAATCGTAAAGCTATCAAAGGGCAAGTTATTGCAGATCAGTTGGTCGATGCACCACTCATAGGCGATCATCCTCTCATTTCCAATTTTCCAGATGAAGAGATATTCATGATCACAACAGCACAACCATGGAAACTCTACTTTGATGGTTCGTACACTAGGCATGGCTCGAGGGCAGGCATTCTGTTTATCACACCCCAAGGTGATAGCATCCCGAAGTCTTACAGGCTCACATTTCCACGCACAAACAACATAGCAGAGTATGAGGCCTTGATCACAGGACTCAAGTTAGCCATACAATGGAAATTACAAGAACTACAAGTATATGGCGACTCCCAACTGGTCATTCGACAAGCAACTGATGAATATCAAACCAAGGATGACAAACTCATGCCATACAAGCAAATGGTGGACACTCTAAAGACATCATTTACTACTATCACCTTTGAGTAGATACCAAGAGATCAGAATCGAGCTGCTGACGCTATGGCTACCATCGCATCTCTCCTAGATCTTCCACAGAATTCAACACGCTACGAGTTATTGGTAGAACAACTTTGGATTCCCGCTTATGATATCCCCGAATCCGAAATGATATGTCACCTTGTCGGTTCTGAATCCCCATGGTATGGTGAATTCTACACCTATCTCCGCGATCACACCCTTCCTCCCAACCAATCGAATAACCAACGTAAAACCTTCATTCGCCAAACCGCTTGATATGCCATTATTGTCGAAACCCTATACCAACACGGTCTTGATGGTACTCTCCTTCGACGTCTGGAGCAGGATGAGATAACAAAGGCTTTGGAAGAGGTACATGAGGGAATTTGCGGGACTCACTCAAGTGGTCCGTCACTCACTAAGAAACTCCTGCGCAATGGATACTATTGGCCATCTATGGAAAAGGATTCCTACTACTTTGTCCGAAAATGCAAAAAAGGTCAAGTTCATGGCGACCTGATACATGCACCAGCCCAGGAACTGCAACCAATCACAACACCATGGCCTTTTTGTCAATGGGGTCTTGACCTTGTGGGTAAGATCCATCCATCTTCATCCAATGGCCATAAATTCATTATTACTGCCACCGAATATTTCACAAAGTGGATCGAAGCTGTTCCACTTACCCAAGTCACCGGCAAACAAATAGCCTCATTCATCCTCAACTACATCATCTGCCGGTATGGTGTGCCCATGTCCATCATTACAGATAACGGTCTTCCTTTCAAAAATCAGGATGTCCGTGAACTTTGTGAGAAATTTCATATCCAACACCGCTTTTCCACTCCCTATTACCCACAAGGCAATGGTCAGGCCGAAGCATCAAATAAAAACATATTGAGGATCCTCAAGAAGACAGTCAATGATGTCGGTCGTGATTGGCATGTTCAACTGAATCCAGCGCTATGGGCATATCGAACTAGTATTCGAACCCCTACAGGTGCAACTCCTTATTCATTGGTCTATAGTGCGGAGGCTATCTTGCCTATTGAGGTTGAGATACCATCATTACGGGTTTCCTTGCATAATCTGATAGATGACGAAGCATATAGAGTATCCCGTCTTCAAAACTTAGAGTTACTTGATGAGAAGCGACAAGTTGCATACAACCATCTCAAAGCCTATCAGCAGCGCATAAGCAAAAGCTACAATCACCGAGTTAGACCTCGTACATTTGAGGTAGGTGATCTTGTTCTTCGAGAAAATCCTCGTAATCAACCAAACAGAGAACATCAGGGCAAATTTGAAACAAACTAGCTGGGCCCATATGTTGTCACTGCTGTATTCGGGTCTGGGGCATATCAGTTGGCTACATCAGAAGGAGAACCGCTCACAGATCCAATCAACAGCATGCACCTCAAACGGTTTTATACCTAAGCTGTACAGAGCATCAGGCTCCCCTGTATACCAGAAAATACCAAAAACATTCAAAAAAATGTCCTGAAGAAAATACAAAAACATTCAAAAAAAAAAAGAACAGTAAAGAAAAATCATGCATCCAAACGGTGAACAACCACTCCGGTGGCACCTTGGGTAAGTACAATGGTGAAAACCTGGCAAACAGGCGCCATTCGTAAAGGCTATGGCTCCATTGTCTTTCAGACTTGTTTCGGTCACATCCACTTCATACATGCATCCATCCATCCAAAACCATGGCTTGTTATTTCTCTGCAATTATGATAGTACTCCATACATCTTGTATCCCGCTTTTTCATAGTCATGTCTAAAACTGGGGGCAATGCCTTTAACCTATTGATGGAAGTGGATTCTACATTGTCTTATGATTCATTAAGTTCTTCATTCAAGCAATCATCAAAATACCAAAAACATTAAAAAATGTCTCAACACAAAATCCAAAAAACATTCAAAACAATTCAAAATCCAAAAACATTGACAAACCATTGAAAAATCCAACAAAAACATGGCAACACTTTGTACATACTCATCCATGCAGATACCAAAACAAGTATTGACAAAATACTCACACGATGACCATTTACCAATCGACCACACAATCCACATTAACACTCAAAAACTGTCTTCAACAAGGATGCATCCTTCCTTACCAAAACAAAGACAAAAGTGACATTTTCTTTGACAACAAAATTATGTTAAGCTATCAAATACTTAATTGATTTGTGAGTAAAATCATTCGTTTATCTGTATCGGGATCTTTCAGCATTGTTTTGTATTGTTTGCGCATTATTTCCGATTAAGTTCTGGGGCATGTACTAATGGTGTCTACGTGGGAAGTTCACCAAGCTACATGATCTTATGCCAAATGCAGTCATAGATCACTACGGCTTGCTGACTACAATGTATACCTCGACCATATGGGCATGAACCATTACCAAGGATCCATATTCTTTATTTTTTATATATATATTGTTTGTTTGCAGGTACAATGCTCTTCCTTTGGTTCCTCCTACCTCATCCAAACTAGATAAAGGTTTTTATCTCTTAGTATGGTATGCACTTGTCTCAGGATATGATCAGCCTAAGATCAAGGAGGACGATCCAAGTCATGCACGAACAAAGATAATCCTTGTCTGTTCTGCAAGCAATACTCTGGTCGACTTAACCCTTATATCAAGTCGTTTGTATTAACTTGCTATATAAAATCCATGTAAGGAATACTCAGGTCATCTTGAATCATTATGTCAAGATGCTTGTATTCTCTTCCAACATTTTAAAGCTCAATGATGAAAATCGAGCACTATGGATCGTCATTCCATCTCATCTGTTTATATATTGCATTCTGTTGCATATCACCCCTTCATTCATTCATATATATAGGTGTTATATGCAAAAGTGACCATAAAAGCTGGTCTTGGATACAATCGCGATCGAGTACTCTGATACATCATCAATGCATCATGCAAAGTCTTAAAAACCTTGCATTCCTCATGGTCATATCATCATCGCATTTAGTTGCATCTTGCATTAAGTGCATTCATGTCATTTTTAACTTAACATTACATATAGTTCATTTTTGACATTAGTTTTCATTAAAACATTTGCATCATTGCATCAATCATAAATAATTAGATTCATTCTTGAGATCAAATTGTCTTTTGATTGTTTTAAAAATCATTTACTAGGCATTCATATAGTATCGATTATCCATCATCATTTTTATCATCTTTTATCATTTATTATTGCATACATTCATTTATAGTTAAAAAGTGCATTCAGTCATCCGTTAACTAAGTATCATATTATGCTCATTTTAGGATTCATTCACATTGCATTCATTTATCCTCTTTTTTAATTGCATTAAGGTGCAGTTATTAAAAACATTAGTTATAATATCATCACATTATCATTTTTACTTAAACATCACATTTAAAGCATTTTAGAATCATAAATCCACTTGTTTATAAAACATTGGTTCATAACATTTTATATCCATTATATATATGCATTCATTTAAACATTATCATATAAACATTTGTACTTTACATGTTGTTTATCCATATTACATTCATCTAAAAACATCTAGATGCATATCCATACATAACATCATTCATTCGACCATAGCATTAACATCATCACAATAAATCATCTCATCATTATATCAAAATAGGAAACACCAAAATCCTGTTCATAAATTATCATAAGTATACATCATCATCGTGGCATTACATACATAAAGCATTACATCAAAAATCAAACAAATCATACATATATAAACCTGCATTCATATGTCAGTATCCAACATCATAAATCATCATAAAAACATGCATATAAGAAACATCTCATCAAATACATACATATACACATATCCATCTAAATAAACTCATCATCCTGCATAAACATCCATACATAAATCAAATGCATATCATCACAATATGGGATCTCCTCATATATCTCATCTCATATATCAGAGTACAATGAAGTCTACAAAATCGGCTACCAAGAGCCATCCAAGATACAGTCCAAAAAATAAACAATGATACAAATACATCTATGCATGAATGCTCTCTCAAATGCCACTTTGGCCAGATGTTGTCCCAACACCTCCCCCTGCTCCACCACTCATGCCTGCACCCCCTGATCCATCTCTCTGTGGAGGCCTCATCAAACCACCACTCCCTCCTGCATCCCCTGATCTCTCCCGCCTCAAAGGACCCATCACTCCCCCACTGCTTTGCATCCTCTGCGATCGCTCTGATCTAGTCTGCCGCATCTGAGTATAACTGAGAGCTCGCTAACTAACTGACACCACCTGCTCATATAAACCCCGCCAGTACTCTATCTTAGCCTGTGCTTGGCCAAACTACCTCATCACCTCCCCTGTAGGCCCCTGTGCTCCTACTCCAACCTGGACTCTCTCCTGCAGCTCCGCCAATCTCTCCCGCAGCACCACCGTCAGCTCTGACTCCCATGCAAATAATTGCACATCCCTAGCTGCCACCTCCACCTCCAAATCCTCTATCCACGTCTACAAGCGTACTATGATGTGATCCCGCAGATCTCTAGTGGCTCCCTCCCCAGTGTCCATAGCTCCCTCCCCTGCACCACCCTCTCCAGTAGTCCCCTCCCCTCTGTCCATCGGGATCTCCCTCTCCATCCCCCTCCCACTCAACTGAACTCCTCTCGGTATCAATGGTCCCTGTGATATCTGTAAAGGTAGTCCACCTCTCCCTCTCCGCTGCCTCCGCATCCCCAATCCTCCTCCACCTCCTCCTCCTCCATCTCCTCCACCACCTCCTCCACCTCCACCTCCACCTCCTCCACCTCCTCCTCCATCTCCTCGACCTCCTGCCCTCCTCCGTCTCCGTCCCCTCTCATCCTCAAAAGCTGGGATCGGCTCTGCTGGATCCGATATCCGTGGGATCGGGTGCGCCGCCCGGTACTGCGTGTACTCATCTGTCACCCCTGCATCAATGACCCTCGATCGTATGTCCCATGGCCTCGCCTGCAGTGTCCGGAACTCTGCCAGTGCCTGATCATATGGTAGCACTGGACCCCATACATACCGATCTTGAATAACTCGAGCATACTCTCCTGATCCATTGGGCAGTCCCTGCTGTCGTCCAAACTGTCTCATCACTCGCCCAGGCACCTGTCTCTCCACATGGTAGGAGGTCCTCCCAATGAGGAATCGAGTCATAAACACATAAGGCAGTGCCTCTGCGTCATCATCCCATGGCTCACACTCCAAGTATGGCCGCCATATCACTGCATCCAGGTCATCTAATGCCCGCCGCCACCACTCTAACTTCCCCAGGTGGGGCTGACTCATCATGCCGCTATACATGAACATATATGGCTGGTCTACGACACAGAATCTAAGATTCACTGGTCGAGTCACTGGTAGATGCTCCCAAGCCCAAATATGTAGCAGCGTCATGCCCACTGCTAAGGAACCCCTCCCCCGGTAAACCACCTCATGGAGCTCCTGATACCTGTGCGCCAGCATGCATGACCCCCATGCAAATTGGGTCCCCTCGGTCATCATCATCTCGATAACCTGCCCTCATCCCACCGCCAACCCATGTGACCGCCTGTTTGGACACAACAGACCTCCCACAATCCCTGACAAAACTGCTGGAAGAGGCTGATATAGTGCCGCTATATCCTCCCACGCGATCGAGCCATCATCAATATATACATCCTCATCAAAAATCCTCTGCACTGCCATAGTCCTATGACTAGCTCCCCTCGAATCGGAATCCGTAGGATGCGCCACACATCCTCTAGCATCACGGTTATCTCCCCCTGTGCCAAATGGAAGGTGCACGTCTCACTGTGCCACCACTCTGCTAGTGCTGTGATCAATCCGTGATTCATATGAATCACGAGCATGTGCATCACCTCGTATAAACCAATCACGATAATGTAGTCTATCTCCGCCTGAGTCAATCGGTCCCGCAACCCCTGTGTCGTAGGATGACGCTCGCGTAACTGCAACACGCGCAGATCCTCCTGCACATGGACATTCATCAATCATCATCAGTTGTTTTGTTTTCAAACTTTCTTAAGTTTAAACCTAGACTATCAACAGATACTTTGATCAAGTATCTTCGGGTCTCAACAGGTAAACAATCATGGCCACCTAGACTTCAACGGGCATTTATCCTAACAAATGACCTAAGTCTCATCAGACTGCTATGGTTCAAAACAACTCCCACTTCACCTCACCATCCATCAATCATTGGCATCGGGAGATTTTTTTCTTCATCCAAACTGGGGCATCTTTTTATCCTAAGACAAAAGCGTTATTTTACCATCAACAATGCTAGTTTCCTAACAATAGCGCTACAACCCTAACAACAGCGCTCAATCAGCTATACAAAAGCGCTCAAACTGCAAAAGCGCTAAAACAACCACCCAGTAGCACTACTTAAAAACAATAGCACTCAATTAAGTCCTCAATAGCGCTAGAAGTGCAAAAGCACTAAAACTTGCATACAATAGCGCTAATGCAGAGCAAAAGCGCTCAAACAAGGGGCAATAGTGCTATTGCGGCACAATAGTGCTAGTTTATGGAGCAAAAATGTCAAAACCGTAGTTCCAACGCTCTTGCTCTGACTTGACTTGGACTCAGCTAAAAACCTATAAAAAATGCACAAAAATTAAGTTTTCAAATTTGCGTACCGCTGGTCCATAGTCACCTGGGCGCTGGAATCATCGGACTCACTCGAATCTGTGCTCAGTGATCGAAATCGGCATCCTAGCTGCTGCTCGCTCCTCCAAACGTCACTATCAGAGCTCTCGTTTTCAACTGGTCATGGTCACAAATGATCCTGTTTTCACCCCTTTCACCCCATTTATACCCTTCGCCGACACCGTAACTTCTCCCCGCTCACCGCCGTGGTCCCCGTGAACTTCCCGAGCCCCCCATTTCTCCATGTTTCCCCCGTTTTCTTCTATTTTTCACTCGTATGGCTAACTTCTTCTCTTCTACCACCTCGCCAATTTTCATTCTTTTTTGAGAGATCGCCCGATTTTTCAAAAAAATTCGGCCCATCTCTCGAGGGGGCATACCACCTATTAAATTAACATTTTATGGGGCATTTTCTTCACACCAGTTTTTCTTTCTTTGAAACGACGCGATAAACCGCACCGTCTCAAAGAGGGGCAAATGTAGTCACACAAATCTGTCCAGCTTAATTAAATAAATATTCGCTATTTATTTGATTAAAAATCCACTAACCATCAGTTAATTAAATTAATATTTAATTAATTTATTCCCAAAACATTCTTCTATTAATTAAATAAATTATTCAATTTATTTTAATTAATTCATTAAATCAAATTCAAATCAATTAAATAAATAAAATCTATTTATTTAATTAAATCCCCTTTTTCCTCTTTTAAATAAATTAGATAAAACATTTATTTAAATCATTATCCCCCCACTTGCATTTTCCTACAAATGCAACTTGCACACATTTATTGGAATAAATGAATTTTTATTTTAAATAAAATCCTATTTTCCCTCACCCACCAAATCCACTTGCAAAATATAATCCCCTTCTAGATTCTTCTAACCCCTTCCTAATTAGCCTAATCCATCCCCTAATTATTGTCATATTCCTAAGCAAAATGGAGTCACTTCTCAAAGACTCCAAAGTTTTTGAAAAGCATTTAATGCTTTGTGTGTTCAACAAATTAACCCCCCAAAGTCTTCCAAGACCACTAATGGCTCTTACATGACCATTTATGGCTCTTACATAACCATTTAAGGTTATTTCAAACTTGTCTCCCCAAACATTTATTGTTTTGACCATATTCATCCATTTCACATTTGCACAAGAGTTTATCCATTGGATAAAAGCTTTATTCTTTGAATAAAGAGTTTATTCATTCAACCAACATTGACTTTAGCTCCTGTAACGTCATAAATTGTACGCACTTGCTAAAGCAGTACAATTTAACACCTAGTTTAGCACCCGCCTTGGCGTAGTTGCATTTTGCATTGCATTTCCCCTTTAGCACTTAATCAATCAAATTAATTAGGTCTAAAGGTTCTATTTCATCATTTTCCACATCATAAAGTCGGGCCCTTTCATTAAAGTGTGCCCCTTTCATTTTATTCTTCCAATACACTACTTAATCAAAAACCCAAATTAGGCCCTATTCTGAGCTTGGGGGCTTGATTTTGGGGGTCAAAACATCTCGAAATCACCTGTAACTTCGGGATTCTCTTTAAAATCATCATATCTGACGGTCCTGAAAATTTGGTGAAAAGTTGTCAGGACTGTGGCGCCCGGAGTGCACACGGTCCCGGACATTTTTCCCAAAATTTTAGGAGCGCGATCCAATCATAAAATAAAGCTTAACCCCAAGAAATTGGCGGGATATTCAATCTCTAGGTCGGCCAAAAGACGAAATTATGACCTAGGGTTTCATACATAAGAGCTCTCTTTCTTCATTTGAAGGGATCCGAATTTTATTTTCAGGAACCTCATATGCAGCGAAAGAGCAGATCTTTGAAGGCTTCAACAACATTCAACATCCCTCTATCAAGCATTTATCAATTCTATTCATTCATTTAGGGCTTAGAAGACATTGAAGAACAATAGGAGATCACCGACTGAAGATTGGCTTGTACTCCTCCCTTGAGGGTTGGGTATGATTTCATGTTGTTTTCATGTCTTCGCATAAGCTTCAATATCTCATTTATTCATGCTTTAGATCACTTTGCATCTTGATTTAGAGCATTCACATTATCATTAACAAGCAATTAGGGTTTACTTTCTAGGTTGCTCTAGTTTGCTTACTTGCATTTTAGATCTTGCACACACATAAGGTCTGCACACACATTACTTTTACAATACAACTTGGTTATTCATGGAGGTGGAAATCACCGAAGCGGGGGTTTGACTAAGGCAAAACCCTATATAGCCGCCCAAACATCCTTTTTCAGATATAAGTGCAGGTTTCGAGACTCGGACGACGCCGCAGGTTGCAGATCCGAAAAAAGCAGGTCGAGACAGCACCCCACATCAAATTGCAGAGCAGAACACCAGGACAGGGGCGTGGGGCGCCCTGGTCCTGCCAGGATAGGGGCGCTAGGTGCCCTGGTCCCTGGGACAGAGGCGCTGGGCGCCCTGGTCCTCCTGACATACAGCATTTCAGACAGTTTCCAGAGTGCAAAATAGCAGTTTCAGGTGCAGTTTCAGGTGCAGAATCAGGACAGTGGTGCCCGCGCCCCCGTCCCAAACATTTCCACTCAGATTTTGACTCCGGGTATGCATTTGCATTCTTGTCTTATCCTTGTGTTTACAGTTTTCCATTGTTTAAGTTCAATTCTGCAATCTTGTTGTTAGCTCATACTTGCATTTTAGGGTTAGGAATTGAACTTGCATAATCTTACCTTTCAATTACAACGAAGGAATAGAAACCCTAATAGGTAGCCCGTGGCTCTCTCTTTCACAAAAAGAAGTAGCCAATTGTGTGATACCTCTAGGCTCTTTCGTATTCCGTAATGTGTGTCAAAAGGTAGGATTAGGGCATGATAACCTAGTCTTGCTTTTTCCCCCACACATTTTGGTGAACCTGACGTGAATCTATCATTGTTTCTTCTTGCATTGCATTTGTTAGACCTAGATCTAGATCTAGTGTGTTTTCATTTCATTTTTATTAAAAAGGAAAAAAAAAAAAGAGTGTGTTTAAATTTCGTGCAATTTTTATTTCAAAATGTCCGACTTTTATTTGCAAAATGTTCATGCTTATGATGATTATTATGAGTATAGCCAAGATGAATTAGATGAAGCTTTAGATGAGTTTTTGAACCCTAGAGATGCCAAACCTTCATTTTACCAAAAACTCATAAACCTTGTTACTATGCCATTTCGTTGTGATGAGAAAGATAAGTTGAATGAGTCCTCTCAAGGGTACATTCCTATCAACTCTTCCACTAAATCTAGTAACATGGTTGTTTTCAACAATCTCCTCTATGAGGAGATGTCTCCTTTTGAATCAAAAGATAAACCTTTTAATAGATATGATCATGCTTTGTTGGATGATGCTCTTGATGATTTTGTGGCTTTATCGGAATCTTTAAACAAAAACAAAACCTCTAAATTGGTTAACATGATAAACTTGAATGAGCATAAAAAGCCTCTCTTTGAAGTCCAAGGTGCTTATCCTTCTCCCACCTTTCAAGGTCCTAAATCACCTCTCCTTACTGTCCAAGGAGGGTATGATCCTGATTCTTTTCATACTCCGAATAAACCAATCATCACTGTGCAAGGAAGAAAACCTATAAGTCCTTATAGTTATGCCAAGCAAATAACTAGAGAGAGTTATCATGTGGTTGCCCATACTTATCATACCAGAAATAATAGGCAGCCTAGTCCTCCTCCTGTTATTCCAGTTTCTCTTCCGAATCCTCAACCAATTCTTCCACAAGCTCCACGTATTTCACAAGTTCTTGGCAAGGAATATGATCTCATAGAACAACTTAAAGCTACCCCTGCTAAGATATCCCTTTGGGATTTGATTCAAACTTCTTCTGCTCATCATGGAATGTTACAAGATGCCTTGAAAGATTTGAATGTTCCTCCACCGAATACATCTAGTAATATAGCATCTTTGGTTAACTCTGTGATGAATCCTAAAGCTCAAATTGTGTTTACCCAAGATGAGTTGCCTACTAGTGAAATCCAACATCAATATGATCCCTTGATGATTGTGGTTATCATGAAAGACACTGCTATAAGACGAACACTAGTAGATAATGGCTCTGGTCTTAATGTGTGTAGCATTAATCTTTTGCATAAGATGAATGTGGATACATCTCTAATTGAGCCGGACTCTTGTCCTATTCGAGGCTTTGATAATGTGGCTAAAACTTCATTAGGTACTATCACCTTACCCATCACAGTGGGGCCTGTTACTTTGCCTACTCCTATCCATGTTATGTCGGGAAATTTAACATACAACTTGTTATTAGGGAGACCTTGGATTCACAGTATGCAAGCTGTCCCCTCTACATTGCACAAACAAGTTAAATTTATCTATAACAATAAGACATATACCTTGATAGGTGATACCAATTTTCAAGCTTGTTTGCAAACATCTACTTCCAAAGGGGGTGCCTCTAAGCCGCCCTCGTCTAGTGATGACTCTTTAAATAAGATACCTATCGATGAATCCTCGCTCTCTGATGATCAAAATTCTTTGGATGAGTCTGGAGCTCCTGAAGAAGACTCTTCTCGACTTGAAACTACACATAAGAAGGATTTTGATCCTGAGAAAGTTCTCGCAGACGACGATTGGGGATCCCTTGATTTTAATCCTACCTTTGTAGGTGAATATAAGGTTCCTTCTAGAGAGCTTAAAGCTGAAAAGAAGGAAGAAGCTAAAAATCAATCAACATTACCTGAGCCTATGAGCAATAATTTTGTGGCCGCTTCTCAAACTTCTTCTCCTCACACCTCTAATTCTGAAGAGTTTGATTCTTTGTCTTATGAAAAACTGCCTTCTCTTTTTGAAATGGCTGATCGTTATGGTCGTGGTTTTCGCATTTTTGCTAAGCATGGGTATCATGGGAATGGTTGTGGCGCTCACGAACAAGGGATAAAAGTTCCTCTAGAGAATAATCTTCACAATTATGCCTTTGGACTTGGCTATAATCCCTGCAAGCGTACTAAAGCTTCTAAGAGACCATGTATTAGTGTTAATACTATTTCTACATCTCTATCAATGCAACACCCCGAGTACATTGATGAGGATCCTTCGTGTGCTTGTGCTTTTGATGTTTTCCCTACCGATGATGCTTTAGCTGAATTTTTAGGAGCATATGATACTCTTCCTCGTTATCATCACAATAGGGGACTCCCTTATTGTTTGAACATTGAAGCCTATTTTGGAAAAGAGACGGATAACGATGGGATTGTGAAAGAATTCCCTCAGCTAAAGGATACTCCTCAACAAAGTAATCTTCTCATAAGTGACACCACTAATGTTAAGATGGATCCTTGCAATGAAGAAAAAGTTATTAAAATTGGAAAATGTTTGGATGAAGAGGAACAAAAACAATATGAAGATTTATTGCATGAATTCCCCGAGATCTTTGCTTGGACATACTCTGACATGCCCGGTATAGATCCTAAGATTGTTACTCATAATATTGTCTTAGTCCCTGATGCTAAGCCCGTGAAACAAAAGATTCAAAAAATGAATCCTAAGGTGGCTTTGCTTGTTAAGGCTGAGATTGAAAAGTTATTGGAGGCTGGATTTATCCGCCCTATTGATTATTCCCCATGGATTTCAAATATTGTTGCTGTGGCTAAACCAAATAATAAAATAAGAATGTGTACCGATTTCTGGGATTTAAATAAGGCTTCTTTAAAAGATGATTTCCCTCTTCCAAACATTGACATGATAGTTGATTCTACGGCAGGACAGGCCTTATTATCCTTCATGGATGGTTTTTCAGGATACAATCAAATTTTCATTAACCCTCAAGATCAATTCAAAACTACTTTCACCACTCCTTGGGGTACGTTTTGTTGGATAATGATGCCTTTTGGACTTAAAAACGCCGGTGCAACTTATCAACGAGCGATGACCCTTATCTTTCACGATTACATGCATAAGATTCTAGAAGACTATGTTGATGTTGTTTTAGCCAAATCCATTCTTCGCATAGATCATATTAAGATCCTTCGTCAAATCTTTGAAAGGATTCGTAAATATCACATGCGCTTGAATCCCCGAAAATGTGTTTTTGGTGTGGATAGTGGAAAACTATTAGGATTCATAGTTTCGCATCATGGGATTGAGGTGGATACTAAGAAAATAGATGCTATTGTCAACATGCCACCTCCTAGAAATGTGTCTCAACTCAAAAGCTTACAAGGAAAAATTCAAGCTATTCGTAGGTTTGTATCTCAACTTGCGAATCGTACTTTTCCTTTCACTCAACTTCTCAAAAAGAATATCATTTTTCAATGGAATGAGGATTGTCAGCAAGCATTTGAAGATTTAAAAATGTATTTGGCTAATCCTTCTCAACCCTTCCTTCTTTATACAGCGGCTTCCTCTCATGCTCTTGCAGTATTATTGGCACAACATGATAAAGATGGTAAGGAGTGTCCGGTTTATTATATAAGTCGTACCTTACTCGATTATGAGACCCGATATTCTGCGATAGAAAGACAATGCTTGGCCTTGGTGTTTGCGACTCAGAAATTGAGACATTATCTCTTAAATTCAGAAGTCCACGTCATGGTAAAGTTTGATCCGTTGAAGCATCTTTTCTCTAAGACTGATTTATCAGGATGCCTAGTTAAGTGGGTTATGATGTTAACTGAATTTGACCTTAAATTTGTTTCACAAAGAGCAATTAAAGGGCAAGCGTTGACTGATCACTTAGTTGAGGCCCCTTCACCTTTCTCCTTCCCTAACCCTGAGTCTTTTCCTGACGATTTCATCCTTTGTACAGAAAAAGATGAAACTTGGGAGTTATACTTTGATGGCTCTAAGTGTCGTACGGGATCGGGGGCAGGTGTTGTTCTGATTTCTCCTACAAAGAAGTCCATTCCCTTATCTTACCGTCTCAATTTCTTATGTACCAATAACATTGCTGAGTATGAGGCTCTTATAGCAGGAATAAAGGCAGCCTTAGCATTGAATATAAAACACATACATATTTTTGGAGATTCTCAACTGATTATACGACAGGTAACAAGACTGTATCAAGCAAAACAAGACAAGTTATCACAATATAAAGACCTTGTTATCTCTTTGTTACAAAAATTTGATTCTTACACCATAGAACCTGTTCCTCGAAAAGATAATCGACATGTGGATGCAATGGCATGTGTGGCTTCTCTTGTATCTTTAGAGGACCCTGTGGTTGATCTTAAATTTGTTATTCACAACCTTACTTCTCCAGCTATTGTAGATGATTCCAGCCTGGTGACATGTTGTGACTTCGTAGACTCAGATGAATGGTACTCGCATATCGTAAGATACTTGACTGATGGTACCTTTCCTGATTCTGCCAATAGGAACACCAGGGCTAGAGTTCGCAAGTTGTTTGCTAGGTATATCATTCTTTCTAAGGTTCTTTACTGAAGGGGTTATAACGATCTTCTCCTTCGCTGTCTTAACAAATCAGAAATCCCTATTGCTCTTGAAGAGGCGCATTCAGGTGCCTGTGGGGGGCATTTTGGAGGTAAATCCTTGGTTCAAAGATTACTTCGAATGGGATATTATTGGCAAACTATGCAGCAGGATTCTTTTTCATTTGTTAAGAAATGTCATCAATGCCAACAACACAATAATTTGATTCATGCTCCTGCCCAAGAACTTCGTTCTCAAGTAGCTTCTTGGCCTTTCTCTGCATGGGGGTTGGATCTCATCGGTAAAATCTCTCCTCCTTCATCTCAAGGACATGTTTTCATTATAACCGCAACAGATTACTTTACAAAGTGGGTAGAAGCTGTTCCTCTTCGCTCCACTACAGCTGAAGTGATTTGTCGATTTCTTCTAGAAAACATTATTTCTCGATTTGGGATACCTTCCACTATAATCTCTGATAATGGGACATCATTTAAGAATAAAGACGTGAAGCAATTCCTCAAGAAATATCATATCAAACATCAATTTTCTACACCATACTATCCTCAATCAAATGGTCAAGCCGAATCATCCAATAAAATAATCGAACAAATTCTTCGCAAAACTGTGAATAAGCATGGTAAGGATTGGAGTACTCAGCTAATCTATGCTCTTTGGGCCTACCAAACGAGTGTACGAATTGCCACGGGAACTACTCCTTATAATCTTGTTTATGGTGCTGATGCTATCATGCCTTTAGAATTAGAGATTCCATCACTTAGAGTTTCTCTCAAAGGTATAATAGATGATGACTCCTATAGAGAACAAAGACTTCAACAGCTTGAGATGCTCGATGAACAGCGGATAAATGCTCTTGAGCATATTCAAGCGTATCACAAAACTCTACAACGAAACTATAATGATAAGGTTATTCAACGTTCCTTCTCAGTGGGTGACTTAGTGCTCTATGAGAATCAGCGCAATGTGAATGCCTTACCTGAAGAAAAGGGAAAATTCAGTCCTAATTGGCTTGGACCGTATATCGTTATTGAAGATTATGGATCAGGTGCTTACAAAATAGTGGATGTAGACGGTATGCCTCTTAAAGACCCTATAAACGCTATGCACTTGCGTAGATACTATGCTTAATTCCTCATTCCTTATCATTTATCTATTTCCTTTCTCACTTTTTCAAAATTGGATAATATGTTAACATATCTTTGTTAGAGCAAATAGAATTAAATGATGTCTTGTTTAATCTATATTGCTTCGTTCCTGACAAGCATGTTTCTTTAGTTTATGGTTTGTCTTGAATTCATTTATGTAAATTAAAAAAGATTTACATTTTCATTATGTTGACATATTATACAATGTTTTTATGTGTTAAGTTGAATCATGTCATGTTGTGTTTAAATTCAAATTAAATCACATTGGTTATATGATTCGTAGGCTTAATACATACTTTCTTCCTTATCATCAATGTAGTACTTGATTAAATATTTTAATTAAGTCACACATGTATCAATTTAATCATGGCGCATTGAGAAATCAATCACATGGAAATTAAATTCAGAACATACATGTACATCTACCAAATGTATTAACTTTAATCACAATACACATTATTTAGGCATTAAAGATAACACGTTTGAAACAAAGAAGCATGTATATATATATATATATATATATGGATCAATATACAAAGGTAGGTCACTACACATCCAAAATGTGACCTACCCTACATCATAAAATCATCTCCTATCCCTAGGGCTGGTGGCTGGAGAGTGACGACTAGATGCTCCCTCCTGATCCGGCCGTGCAGGTGGACCCATGGGGGTATACCGTGATATAGATCGTGAATGGCTCCGAGAGGAACTCCTATGATCCCTATCCATAAGGATAGCGCGATACGAGGTAGCCTCGGCCTGAGCTGCTGCTAGATCACGCTGTGCTCGCTAAAGGTCCTCTGATAGAGCCCGCTCTCTCTCCCTCGATATCTCTACCTGTACTCGAAATGGGGAAAACAAATCATCATGCCGACCCGCGTTCCCTTGAGGTCTATAAACAACCTGTGAGGAACTAGGGATCTACGCTGTCGTAGAGATATCTGTCACTGCTTGCTGGATCAAGGAGCGCCACTCCTGCACATTAGCTGTAGCAGTAGAATAGATTTTGTGTTATTACCATTTTATATCATCAAAACATCAATCAATCAATCAATTTAAACTTACTATACCTGGATCTCCCTCACGCTAGTAGGGATCGTGATATGGTAGCATCTGTGACTGGGAACTACTAGGCTCCCCACGCTCGAACGATCTGTGCGCGATAGGTGCAGGTCTTCGTAGCGCCTCGTGTTCCCCCTCTTGGGGAATAACGGGAGGATCTAAGGCTATGGTATCATCCCCTGAATGGTGAGGAGCTGCATTTGACTCCTCCTCATCATCTCTATCCTCGTTCTCCTCATCATCATCTCTCTCCTCCTCATCGTCATCCTCGTCCTCCTCCTCCTCTGCACTAGGCTGATCTCCTATAGGCGGATCAGGACCTCCTGCCTCCTCATGATCCTCTCCCTCCTCTAGCTCCTCTGACCTGGATCCCTGATCCTCATCTCGGTCTCCATGCCTCCATGGACCTGGATGGCCTGTCGGGTGATCTGGTGGAAAGATAGGCCCTGGGTATGATCTCACAAACCAGGAATGATACCTGCGCTGTGCCCCGGGGTCTGCAACATAATCAGTGACCACATCCTGATCGGACCCCTCTATATCTGTGATCTTGATATCATCTATCGTTGGTCTCGCTACTGCTCTGGGTCTAGGAAGGACTCACGAGTGTCGAGGGTAGATGGGCACATCAGCTGGGACACACTGCTCTAGCCCGAACTGCCTCTGTACTCGATCGAAGTAGAATGGGACTATGATGTGTGGATATCATCCTCTCAGTAGGCGGTTCCTCTGTAGGCATGCTAACTATCTCTCCATCCCATCCCATCTGTGCATCCGTAGATATGGTCTCCACACGGTCACCTCGGCTGTCAATCTGTCAACTATCACTCTCCAATACAATAGATCTCCAAATCTCCACTCGCTGGTAAGTGGATAAGCAAATAGCCTAGGTCGCTCGCTAGTTGTACTCATCGGATAGCCGACAGGCCTGGTGCATGTAAAGTGCTCAAATATCCACACCTGCAGAAGTGTGCATGTCATCAAGCTACAACCCTGTCCGAAAACATACTCCTCGAGGTCGTGATAGAGATGTGCAAGCATACTCCGACCCCAGGCATATACTCTCCTGTGTCTCTCCATAGCCCTGATGCACCACGTGAGACCCCCATGCATGTGTGTACCTCGCCCATTAGGGCAGACAACTAGTGCAATGATGACTATCATAAGACATCTCATGAGGGGCACCTCTCCTGTAGGATGTAAGAGCCAACTGACCATGATACGACCTCTCGTCTCGCTCGGCATGACTCTCCCTATGCAATATACCTGCTCCCTCTGATGATCCTCTACTGACCGATCGGTTGCATATGTCACGGTAGCTCCTCTGATCGGTAGGCGAAGAATGTGGTACACATCCTCAAGTGTCACCATCATCTCCCCTACTGGAAGCTGGAACGTGCATGTGTCAGGATCCCACCGTTCCATGAATGCCATCAACATCGCGGGATGAAATCGGATGGCCGGCATAAGAATCATAGACCACAAACCTACTATCGACAATGTGTCTCTCTCTGCCTGAGTGAGTCGGGGAATCTGATCTCGCAAACTGCGTAGAATCTGTCCTGCCGTGTGCTCTCTCATATACGGGAGACCCTGCATCACAAAAACATAACTATAATCAGTACTCAATCATCAAAAATCATTCATGCAAAACTGTCGAACATCGTATGCTAACCCTGGCATCTCTCGCCAAGTCCTGATTGGGACCATGGCGCCCTGTCAGGGACCATGGCGCCTTGAAGGGACCATGGCGCCCTCAAGGGACCATGGCGCCCTGTGTGGGACCCACGGTCAGGTTCCAGGGCCCGCAAACGATCACAGAAAGTCAAATGCAGAAAATCAAAAGTCAACGTTCAGTCAACTCACCTCGTCCAGTGGCTTGTCGTCGATCACGGCCTGTCGCATGATCTCAATCCTCATGGGACGCTCCGGTCGTCGTGAAGGCATGATGATGGCTATGTGGGCTCCGCTGCAATGAACAATACTCAGAATCAACAAAGTGACAAATGCAAGTGTCTCTTTCAAGGTATATATGTTCATTCCTTTACATTTACTTTCAAAACCCTAATTTTCCTCTTTCACTCATTTCATCATAACTTGAGTTTGGGAGATGCGATTTTCAAACCGTTTGTTGCGTAGGAATCGTATTTTCGTTCCCCTACTCCCAGGATGTTCCAAAAAGTGCTCTGATGAAGCCTTTTTCAGTGAACATCCCTCATCAACACTCTCTTACATAATTTGTCGTAAGTAAACATGCTACCCTGTTTCACCTCCCTAATAAGCAAGTCGAAACAGGGGGGGCATATAGCTACTCGCAAATTTCATCACCTTCCTTAGTAAGCATTAGGTGATTTTGTGATCTAACGTGTGTTTTGTAGGGTGTGGTTCCTAACTGTGTACTACAGATACTGCTGGGGGCTTCGTCCGACAACTTATGGATATATCCTTTTTCAAATGATGTTTACTTTCTGTACTTTAGCTTGCATATGCACGTAGTACTCATATGACCGCTAAAGTGGGGGCTAAATGTAACGTCATAAATTGTACGTGTAGACACCTAAAATTGTCCAGTCTAATTAAATAAATATTTTATTTATTTAATTATCCAAGCCTAATTCTTCTATTAATTAAATAAATCTTTATTTATTTAATTAATTCATTTATCCTCTTCTAGCCTTATTTCTCATTTAAATAAATACATTTATTTATTTAAATTATCCTTTTCCTAAATTAAATAAATATCTTATTTATTTAATTATCCTACTTCTTCTATTAATTAAATAAATCTTTATTTATTTAATTAATTCATTATCTTTTTCTACACATGACACATGTCATTCATCTCTTAATTCCTACACTACCTACCCCTTTCATTATTTTATTATTTCTTCTACCTACCCTCTAATCATAGCCAACCTCCTTTTACACCTCTCAATCTTATCCCTCCATTTCATATTGTGTCTTCTATTTAAGGAGATGCCTTCTTCATTATCAAACCCTAACTACTTGATCAATTGACTACACTACGATCCTACTGGCAACCACATTCTGTTCTTTGTTGAGCTCTTGTGCATATAAAATCTGAGAGCAAATATATCAAGCAAGATCAATGGAGATAGGAAGAATGGAGATCAAAACCCTATTGGACATGTGATGGTATAATCTTTGTGATTTCTTGTGATTTGCATTGTCTTAGGTAATCTTCATATGTTATGGTGGATCTTTGTTGATTGTTAGGCTAGGGTTTTGTGGTTGAATTCATTTAGCCTTTCAATATTGTTATTATTGTTATCCATTTTCACCATAAACAGTACGCACTTGCTAAAGCAGTACAATTTAACACCTAGTTTAGCACCCGCCTTGGCGCAGTTGCATTTTGCATTGCATTTCCCCTTTAGCACTTAATCAATCAAATTAATTAGGTCTAAAGGTTCTATTTCATCATTTTCCACATCATAAAGTCGGGCCCTTTCATTAAAGCGTGCCCCTTTCATTTTATTCTTCCAATACACTACTTAATCAAAAACCCTAATTAGGCCCTATTCTGAGCTTGGGGGCTTGATTTCGGGGGTCAAAACATCTCGAAATCACCTATAACTTCGGGATTCTCTCTAAAATCATCATATCCGACGGCCCTGAAAATTTGGTGAAAAGTTGTCGGGACCGTGGCGCCCGGAGTGCACACGGTCCCGGACATTTTTCCCAAAATTTTAGGAGCGCGATCCAATCATAAAATAAAGCTTAACCCCAAGAAATTGGCGGGATATTCAATCTCTAGGTCGGCCAAAAGACGAAATTACGACCTAGGGTTTCATACATAAGAGCTCTCTTTCTTCATTTGAAGGGATCCGAATTTTGTTTTCAGGAACCTCATATGCAACGAAAGAGCAGATCTTTGAAGGCTTCAACAACATTCAACATCCCTCTATCAAGCATTTATCAATTCTATTCATTCATTTAGGGCTTGGAAGACATTGAAGAACAATAGGAGATCACCGACTGAAGATTGGCTTGTACTCCTCCCTTGAGGGTTGGGTATGATTTCATGTTGTTTTCATGTCTTCGCATAAGCTTCAATATCTCATTTATTCATGCTTTAGATCACTTTGCATCTTGATTTAGAGCATTCACATTATCATTAACAAGCAATTAGGGTTTACTTTCTAGGTTGCTCTAGTTTGCTTACTTGCATTTTAGATCTTGCACACACACAAGGTCTCCACACACATTACTTTTACAATACAACTTGGCTATTCGTGGAGGTGGAAATCACCGAAGCGGGGGTTTGACTAAGGCAAAACCCTATATAGCCGCCCAAACATCCTTTTTCAGATATAAGTGCAGGTTTCGAGACTCGAACGACGCCGCAGGTTGCAGATCCGAAAAAAGCAGGTCGAGACAGCACCCCACATCAAATTGCAGAGCAGAACACCAGGACAGGGGCGTGGGGTGCCTTGGTCCTGCCAGGACAGGGGCGCTGGGCGCCCTGGTCCCTGGGACAGAGGAGTTGGGCGCCCTGGTCCTCCTGACAGACAGCATTTCAGACAGTTTCCAGAGTGCAAAACAGCAGTTTCAGGTGCAGTTTCAGGTGCAGAATCAGGACAGTGGCGCCCGCGCCCCCATCCCGAACATTTCCACTCAGATTTTGACTCCGGGTACGCATTTGCATTCTTGTCTTATCCTTGTGTTTATAGCTTTCCATTGTTTAAGTTCAATTCTGCAATCTTGTTGTTAGCTCATACTTGCATTTTAGGGTTAGGAATTGAACTTGCATAATCTTACCTTTCAATTACAACGAAGGAATAGAAACCCTAATAGGTAGCCCGTGGCTCTCTCTTTCACAAAAAGAAGTAGCCAATTGTGTGATACCTCTAGGCTCTTTCGTATTCCGTAATGTGTGTCAAAAGGTAGGATTAGGGCATGATAACCTAGTCTCGCTTTTTCCCCCACACAGCTCCCAAGGTCATATCAGGCATTTAATGCTTATTCCCTCTCCTCTCAACCTATCTCACATTGACACTTGTCATCCTGGGATTGGGTTGAAAGCCCTCACATGGATTTCAAATCATTCAATCCTGACCCTTGTTGAGATTACTCAATCTCAACTATCCATTGCTCCATTTTTCCTATAAATAGAGCCCATTTCTTCATAATCCAGATCCTGAAAACTTGTATGCATTTAAGCTATAGGCAATTTAAGAGAGAATTTTAACATAATTAACTCATATATTGTCATTTTGGATAAAATCAATCATTTTAGTATCAATAGCTTAATATTTGCTTCTTTATTTACATTTAGAGCAACATTTCAATCTCAATCCTCCATAAGCATCCATAGTGCAAAAAACTGCTGAGAGCTACACTATTTTGGAACTTGGAGAGGAGAGGAACAAGGAAGAAGGAACTAAGAGCATGCTAAGAGGCATTTGGAGATGCCTCGTTATCTTTATTTCTTTAGTTAGATATATTAGCATGTTTTTAGTGTCTCTCTTGGTATGTCTTTTTAGATTAGTTTTTGATTGACTAACACTAACGATCTTTTGGTTTTTGTGTGTTGTTTGTCATTTGCTAACCTTGTCCATTTAGGAAGGCATCACATATATATACATATATACATATATATATATATATATATGTATGTATACATATATATATATACATATATATACATATATGTATATGTATACATACATATATACATATATATGTATATGTATGTATGTATACATATATGTATATGTATGTATATATACATATATGTATATGTATGTATATATACATATATGTATATGTATGTATATATACATATATGTATATGTATGTATATATACATATATGTATATGTATGTATATATACATATATATATATATATATATACATATATATATATATATACATATATATATATATATATATATATATATATACTCCTTATACCCCTCTCACTCCTTATCACTCCAAATCACTCCATCACATTTTTGTTCTGAGCACCCTTCTCTCTTCTCCATTAGTTGCGACCCCTTATCACTCCATCCGCGTAGGCCCAGGACAACCTCCTTATTACTCCATCTTTGCAGCCAACGATGCACCACATCACCCAATACTTCCATCCCTTATAACTCCCTACTCCTTATCTCTCCACCAAGACTTCGTCCCTTATAACTCCCTACTCCTTATCACTCCACAAGTCTCCTTATATCTCCCTACTCCTTATCAATCCACAAGACTCCATCTACCTTCCTACTCCTTATCACTCCACAAGTCTCCTTATATCTCCCTACTCCTTATCAATCCACAAGACTCCATCTACCTTCCTACTCCTTATCACTCCACAAGTCTCCTTATCACTCCACAAGACTCCGTCTACCTCCCTAATCCTTATCACTCCACAAGACTTTGTCTCTTTATAACTGCCTACTCCTTATCACTCCACAAGTCTCCTTATACCTCCTGCTCCTTATCACTCTGCATTTTTGTTTTGAGCACTCTTATCTCTCCATCAGTCGCGACCCCTTATCACTCCACCCGCGTAGGTCAACCCCTTATCACTCCATCCGCATAGGCCCAAGACAAGCTCCTTATTACTCCATCTTTGCAGCCAACGATGCACCACATCACCCAATGCTTTCGTTCGTCACTGTGTCTGCAATAGTGGGGTTTATGGTCAAGCCGAAAGTCTACAAGTCAATGTCATCGTGCACCTACATGGACGATTAGTCAACCATCGAGCCATAAACACCACACACACCCCATCAATGAGAACAATCTGCAAGCCAAGCGAGTCAAAACTGCAACCTCCCCAATCGGGGGCTCGTGACATTACCGTCACGTTGTGGGGTGACGACCTGGTTAAATATATATTTTATTGCTATTGAAAAGAAGTTTTACATTCCAAGCATCATATTTCGTACTAACCCTATTACAACCCTTCACTAATGCACCACCCTGCTAAACTTGCAACCCCAGACACCATACAAAATTGCCCTTCTAATTACATATCTGACCCTGTACTAAGTGACCATGCTAGAAGCTTCATATATAATATGGATTTACATTTTTACATATTAACAGACCAACCGAGAAACTCCTTCTCTAACAGATATAACCATAATTCGAATTTACAACTTTGTATAAAAAAACAACTTAAAGACCTCAAAAGATACACAAAATTTTATAAAATTCACCGAATGTAAATAAAATTAGGCTTATCAAGCCCTCTGTAGCCTCTTGCTTGTTTGCTTGTTCTAGGAGTCCTTTGCCTTGAACTTGAGTCACTTCCTCACTGATGCTTGGTTTTTTTTGGCTTGCACCATGCATTCCTGCTCCCAATCAACAATGTACTATTTGATAAATTCCTAGCCAATGTGTGCCTCCTCTTTCCTTTCTTCTCTATCACTTCCCTCCTTTCATATGATAAATGGTTGTTTGGTAGGAGAAAAATTTGAGAAATGCCTCCATTCCCCAAATAGGGCATTGAATCCCTCCCCAAGAGTCACCATTTGAAGTAGTCCTTCCAAACCCAAGTGCCATTCGCTCTTCACCACTACCAACATGATCCACCTTGTTGTCTCTTTAATGCCAAATTCCAAACACCATGCCATGAGCAGCAAAGCAATATCCACATTGGTGTGGTAGTAGTATTCTGAAACCATGTATTCATCCCCCAACACCATTCAAATCATCTGAAATAGCATGGGTTCTTCAAAGGAGAAAATGTTTTTCAAACTATCGTCTATGATTTTCCCCAGAATGCAAGTTGCTTCTTCACTGTCCTCGATGATAAATTTTCTTTCATTTATGTCTCTGAACACTACAAACACTCGTTTCAAACCCTGCAAGTTTCACCACACACAATGGTCAAATTCATTGCTCGTTTTGCATTTAAGGTCATTCACTTGCATCGGCTAACACGCCTTGGTTGGTGATTAAACCTTGAGTACCTTCACCTCACTTCAAATCACCGCTCGTACACCCAATCCCCCAATATGTAGGTCTCAAAAATCGAGCCATCGAAAATCATAATTTGTTGCATTTAATTTGCACACCCAATTCAATAATAAATCTACCACCCCATTGCCTTCCCTTTTAATGTGAGAAATTTTAATTTATTTTTTTAAAATATCCCTTGTAATATTGATGAATTTATTAATTTTCCAATTTTGGGCTTCACCTTTAACAATTGCATTAACAATAATTTACGAGTCACCTTCCAGGTGAACTTGTGAGATCAACATTTTACGTACCATGTTGATTGCCAATAGTGTCGCATTGGCCTCATCTTCATTATTTGTTCCATGCAAGAGTTTTTGAGCACCAATTGCTAGAATATTCCCTTCTCATCCTTGACTACACATC
>NC_081412.1:29002500-29012500 GCF_030272615.1 Cryptomeria japonica | reverse complement strand
CTCTTCGATAGCCCTGAAATTGGAACCGGCTGGGGCTAAAAGTAACAAGTCTTCCGTTCACCTGGGTCTACATCAGAAAGATATTAAGAAAAGTGTTACGGAGAAGAACTCAAAGGTTGGCAGAAAGAAGGATTTGGATAAAATCAAATTGATGGGAGAAAATTTGGTTGAGTTAGGGTCAGTAAAGACTTTGGATTCTCACTTTTCCAATCCTCCTAAATGATTGTGCTCTCATGGAATGTAAGGGGCTTGAATAGCAACCCTAGATAAAAAGTTGTTCAGGATTTGATTAGGAATCATTCACCTAATGTCTTGTTCTTGCAAGAAACTAAACTCTTCGTGGAGAGTATGATGGGTCTGGTGTTGAAGCTTTGGGGGCGAGGTGAATGTCAATGTATTGGGGCTGCTGGTTCCTCTGGAGGGGTGGTCTGTCTTTGGAACCCTTCAAGGATTCACCTTGTCTGGTGGATGGCTCCCAGATCTTCGCTATCCGGGGTTGCCTCCAGTCTTGAGACCGAAGATCTTATTTTGTTTACTAATATATATGCCCCCATCGATCTTCAGGGCAAACATAACTTATGGTCTCATATGGTAGGATATTTCAATGCTATCCTTGAGTTGAGTGAGAAGAAGGGGGGTCTCATGCGGTTGGAGCCCTTTTCTCTCCTTTCCATCCTTGGATTATGGTAGGATATTTCAATGTTATCCTTGAGTTGAGTGAGAAGAAGGGGGTCTCATGCGGTTGGAGCCCTTTTCTCTCCTTTTTCGGGATAGTATTTCATCGTTATTTCATTGTTGCGTCTTGTATGCAAAGGTTGGTCCCTTTCCATCCTTGGATTATGGTAGGATATTTCAATGCTATCCTTGAGTTGAGTGAGAAGAAGGGGGGTCTCATGCGGTTGGAGCCCTTTTCTCTCCTTATTCGGGATAGCATTTCATCGTTGCGTCTTGTTGACATTAAGCCTAGTAATGGTTTGTTCACTTGGAACAATAGGAGAGTGGGGGAGTGTTGGATTGAAGAGAGATTGGACCGATTTTTGGTTTCCAATTTTTGGGTTGGTGGGGAGTGGTCCACAAGTTCTGAGATTCTTGACTGGAGAGGGTTAGACCACTGGCCTATCAAGTTGATTTCTTCTTCTGCCCGGGTTGCTCGCTCTCCTTCCTTCAAATTCCAACTTATGTGGCTTCGGGATCCTGCTTTACTGACTTTTGTTGAGCAGTGGTGGAGGAAGGGGAGGCCAACCTTTGGCACTGCTATGTACACTTTCGCCAAGCAGCTACAGTTTGTTAAGTTCCAACTTAAATAATGGAATCAACAAGGTTTCAGGAACATTTTTCATGCTAAGAAAGCTATCCAAATAGAGTTAAATGGCATCACGAGTGAAATCATAAAGCATGGTTTGTATGAAGCTTTGCTTAGGGAGGAGGAGAGGGTTGTCAAGGCTTTAGAGGAATGGGAGCTCAGGGAAGAAATTTATTGGAAATAGAGAGCTCGTATTGATTGGCTTCAAGCGGGCGATAAGAATACGACTTTCTTTTTCAACTCTGTGAAAGCAAGACGTCATGGAAATTCCATTCCTTCTCTGGTTAATGATAGAGGTAAGGTGTTATTATCCTTGCAGGAGATATCTAGGGAGGCTTTACAGTATTTCCGATCTCTCTTCAGTGAGGATTCTTAGGGGGAATCGGTGGAGGAGAACCAGGTTCTTGCTTGCATTCCTCCTCTTGTTACTGGGGAGATGAATGAGAAGCTTATGGACCCCATTTTGCTGGAAGAACTTGAGAGGATTGTTTTTCATATGAGGAAAGGAAAAGCCCTTGGCCCGGATGGGTTCCCGGTTGAATTCTTTCAAGAGTTTTGGGATATCATCAAACTGGACTTACTGGAAGTAGTCTAAGAGTCCTAGAGGAATAAATAGATGCTTAGAGCCCTGAATGCGACCTTCATTGCGCTTATCCCTAAGTGTGAGGGGGCCGACAGGTTAGGCCAGTTTCGCCCTATATCTCTCTACAATGTGATTTATAAGATCATCTCAAAGTTGATTGCAGAGAGGCTGAAGAAGTGTCCGAGGGGTGTTATCTTTAAGGAACAAAGAGGGTTTGTGGAAGGGCGTCAAATTCTAGATGGTGTGGTCATTGCTACAGAGACCATTCATTCTATGACAACCTCCAAGGAAAAAGCTATGTTTATCAAGTTGGACATGGCTAAGGCTTATGATAGAGTCCGTTGGTCTTTCCTCTAGAAGATCCTTAGAGCTTTTGGCTTTGTTGAGGAATGGATTCAATGGGTTATGAGTGGAGTTAAGTCCACCTCTTTCTCAGTGCTAATCAATGGGTATCATACTAAGCTGTTTGGTGCATCTAGGGGCCTTCGTCAGGGGGACCCCCTTTCCCCTTACTTATTCATTCTCCTGGTTGAGGGCCTGGGGAGGTTGATCAAGCATAATGTGGGTCAAGGCAGTATTCAGGGTTGGAACTAGGGTAATGACTTGCAGTCGCAGTCTCATTTGCAATTTGTTGATGACATGACCTTGATGGGACTTACTCGGATCAGAGAAGCTACGAATCTATGTAAGGTTTTGGATGTTTATCTGGCGGCCTTGGGCCAGTTGATCAATGAAGATAAATCTTCTATCATTTTCTTCAACACCCCTGGAACTATTAAAAGGAGAATCGCTCTTATCTTGAGATTCCAAGTTGGCTCCTTGCCCTTGACTTATTTGGGTATTCCTATCTCTCCCGATAACCCTCCTCGGGAGTCATGGCAGGGTATCTTGGATAAATTTCACTCAAAGGTTGAGCATTGGACTCATAGATGGTTGTCATTTGCTGGGAGGGTTTGACTGATTCAGTCAGTGGTTCAGGCTCTTTCAACCTATCGATGTATACTTCAAGTGGCTCCTAAGTGGTTCTTGAAGGGCTTGGACTCTTTGGCAAGGCAACTCTTATGGGCAGGCAATCTATCCTCGCCCAAATGAAGTTTTGTCAATTGGGACTTTGTATGTAGCTCGAAGCAATCGGGGGGGGGGGGGCTTGGTTTAAGGCAAGCTATTCTATTCGGGGAGGCTCTGGTCGCAAAATTGTACTGGAGGTGGTGTGTTGAGCAGGATCGTGGCTAGGCTAAGATTTTGGCCTTCAAATATATGCAGAGGATACCAGCTCAAGAGGTTCCAAGATATCCGCTTGAGGGTAAAGGCTCTACGATTTGGTATACTCTCAAGAAGGGGGCCTCTCTCATTAAGGAAGGACTCTTTTGGATCTACAGGAGGGGGGAAGAGGTTCTTTTTTGGAACGAATCTTGGGACGGGTACCCCCCCATCCTTGATCAGTTTCCTAATCTTGGGAACCTTATCTAGAGGTTTTTGGAGGTAGGATGGTCAAGGGTGAGTGACTTCAAGACTATTTATAGGTGTGGGCGGCTGGAGATGGAGCGGTGGAAGGATCTTAATGAGTGGCCGGTTGTTGGGATGGCGGAGGACTGTGCTGAGTTACAAGGCATTTTGGCGAGTAGACACTGTAGTGGCATCAAGGGTAGGGATGGACTTGCCTGGTCTCCGAATCCTAAGGGCGTCTTTACTGTAGCTAGTGGATACAAGGAACTGTTGAACCAAAGATTGGAGGGAAGAGAGGTGCACTGGTGGAAACAGGTTTGGAACAATTATTCTTGGACAAAGTGCAACTGCTTCGCTTGGACTCTAGCCTTGAATAGATGCCTAACTTGGGATAATATTTGCAAGCGGGGTTTCTTGGGGCCTTCGATTTGTGCTTTGTGTGGTAATGGGGAGGAAGACTCCTTACATCTGTTCTTCAGATGCCTCTTCTCTATGCTTATTTGGCATTACTAGTGGGGGGTGGGGAAGTGTCCTTGTGTTCACGCAGATTCTCTGGTGGAGTTTTGGAGTAGTTTGGGCAGACCTCCTATCTTTTCCCCCTTCCTCCAGATGGTCTGGTATATTGGGCCCATCTTCATTCTCTGGCAGATATGGCTTGAGAGGAATAGAAGGATCTTTCGTGAGGCCAAACTGTTAGTGCAACAAGTGTGGAATAGAATCATGGTTATGATTCGGGAGACGATGGAAGCTAAATGTGAGGTGAATTTTCCTTTGGATAGAGATGAGGCAGATATCGTGAGTAGGTTTGGCTGGCAGGAGTTGTCTCCCGCCTTCGCTTGTGTCAAGAGAGGTAGGTGTGCTATGAAGAAGGTCCAAAGGGTGGGAAGGTGGAGACCCCCCCAGGATGAGATTATCAAGATTAACATTGATGGCTCCTACAGGGGTAACCTAGGCTCGACAGGGGTTGGAGGTGTTGGTAGGAATTGTTTGGGGGAGGTGGTTTTCTTCTTTTCGGTGCATAAAGGGAGGCAATCTAATAATTTTATGGAGGGACTTGCTATTCTCTATGCCCTGGAGCGGACTTGGGAGTTGAGTAGAAGGAAGGTTATCTGTGAATCAGATTCAAAAATTATTGTGAATTTGTTGACTGAGAAGAAGGTGAGTGGGATTCATTGGCAACTGGCAAGGATAGTTCATCAGATTCTTCAAAATAGTTCTTTAATGGAGCAGGTGTCCTTCATCCACATTCCTCGTGAATGGAATAGAGCAGCTGATTGCTTGGCTAAGTGGGCTTCGGAACATGACAGTGATTGGAAAATTGAAGGTTGGGAGCATCTTTCCCCAGATTACTGTGAGGTCTTGCAGAAGATTTTTGCTGAGGATATGGATAGTAATGATGTTGGCTGAGCTTGGTCGGAATCTGAGGCTCTTTTTTGGAGCCTTGGGGCTTGGGCCCTCCTTGTAATTTTTGTGTCTATGTTTCAATAAAGTTTTTATCCCTTTTATTCAAAAATAAATAAAAATTAATATACAATCATAATAAATCTACATGGTTATTATTATTAAAATAACAAATATTAGATTAAAGTTACAACAAAATAATAAATAAAAAAAAATTATAGCTAAATTAAAATATTAAAATAATTTTTTTTATAGTAATGTTTTTTAGATTATTTGCCCACATTGGTAGAAGTATAAGCCAATTAGATTGAAGAATATTTTTTTTTTCAATAATGTTTTATAAAATAATTTGCATATATACTTAAGTCAAAAAAAAAAAATTAATACAAAAAATTTAATCAACTAATAATAAATTTTATTTTCATAGATTTTTGATAAATTATATATATACATGTGTGTGTGTGCGTGTGTGTATATATATATATATATATATATATATATATATATATGTACATATGTATACATACATGTATATACATATATGTATACATATGTACATACATATGTATATATATGTATATGTATATATGTATGTACATACATATATACACACACAGATATATATATATATATATATATATATATATATACACACACATATGTAAGTACATACATATATGTATATGTATATGTATGTACATACATATATGTATGTGTAGGATTTGAGAAATACAAATCCACAGAACCCAAAGAAACCTGCATGTAAGAAACCTGTCACAGAGAAAGAGAGAGAACGAATACAAGAGTTTTGGCTCTGACAAAGTGAAAAGATTTATTATCAGATAAAAAATGAATCAAGAATATGACAATAATACAAGAGATCAATCCTTATAAAGGAGATCAACACCGAAAGGAAAACCTAACCCTAAGGTGAGAGCATTTAATAATTAAATATTAATTATTAAATGACTAACATATGCATAAAGGGAAATGTTAAGAGGAGAGTAAAGTTAATTAATTACTTTACTCTAACACCCCCCCTTAAGATGAGCTACAATGCAGCTACAAACAATGCAGAAGAAAGCAAAGGAACTACAATGCAAAAGAGGGTCCCGACAACAAGGCCTGATCAGGTACCCGAATACAAGAAAATCTCTATAAAGCGGAGTAAAGGAGAAAACCCAGTGGGAAAAAAATCCTCTCCAAAAAGAGATACAGAAACACGCTGAAAAGAAAACATGAAGGAAGGAAGGCCTCACTGAGACCCCCCAAGGACAACTTCCTTCACCCCAAGCATGGAGCGCAACTGAAGATAGCGCGGAGATGCTAAAGGTTTAGTGAAGATGTCTGCAACCTACTCCTCTGTAGGAATGTACTCCAAGATGAGAGAACCATCCTGAATCAACTGCCTGATGAAGTGCATGTGGATTTCAATGTGCTTTGTCCGCTGATGCTCCACTGGGTTGCGAGAAATGTGAATGACACTCTGATTGTCACACCAAAGAAGAGTGGAACAATCTGGAGGAAACCCAAACTCTGTCATCAACTGCCGAAGCCATAAAACCTCCTGACTGGCTAACACTGCTGCTCGGTACTCAGCCTCTGTAGATGATAATGTAATAGCAGACTGCCTCTTGCAAGACCATGTGATAGGACCAGAACCAAGGCAAAAAACAAAGCCAAAAGTAGACTTCCGATCATTGACATCACCAGCCCAATCGGAGTCAATGAAGCCAATGATGTGAGGGGATCCTGAAGTGTAGTGAATGCCATAATGAGTGGTGCCTCGAATGTACCTCAAAACACGTTTGGCTGCTTGCCAATGGCTCTCATGAGGATCATGGGAGAACCGAGAGACAAGGCCAACCACAAAGGAAAGATCAGGACGAGAATGTGTCAGGTACAATAAACTGCTAACCAACTGCCTGTATAAAGTGGGGTCTACTGAAGGAGTAGAGCAAGTGGAAGACAAAACAACACCTGACTGAAATGGAGTGGGGGCAGACTTGCAATCAAGCATGCCAAATCGCTGAAACATATCAAGAGCATACTTCTCCTGAAATATGGAAATCCCATCCGAAGACTGAATAACCTATAGACCCAGAAAGAAGTGCAAGAGACCAAGATCTGTCATCTCAAACTACTCCATCAAAGCTCTCTGAACACTCTGAATCATGGAGGATGAGCTACTTGTAAGGATGAGATCATCTACATATAGCACAAGAATCAAAAGATAACCCTCCTAACGCTGAATATACACTGTGTGATCGGAATGACAGCGTGTGAAGTGAGAGGAAAGCAGGAAAGAGTCCATCTTCTCATACCAAGCTCTCGGGGCTTGTTTGAGACCATATAATGAACGACGAAGTCTGCAAACCAAAGAAGTGTCCTGCACAAATCCCTGAGGCTGCTCCATATAGATCTCCTCATGTAGGTCTCCATGCAAGAAGGCACTCTTCACATCCATCTGAAACACTGTCCATCCCTGTGAAGCTGCAAGTGAAAGTACCAGGCATATATAATTCATCTTGGCGACAGGAGCAAAGGTCTCAGATTAGTCAATACCCTCTACCTGAGAAAACCCCTTCGCAACAAGACGGGCCTTATACTTATCAATAGAACCATCTGCAACATACTTGGTACGATACACCCACTTGCACCGAACTAACTTTCTTCCCTTAGGAAGAGGACAAAGATCCCAAGTATGATTCTTCATCAAAGAAGAATACTCCTCATCCATGGCCCTATCCCACTCAAGGTGTCCTGTCGCCTCTGAAAACTTTTGAGGATCATCTGAAATGGCATGACTCAAAAGACTAGAACCAGATGTCTGAGCACGAGTGCGACGAGTATCTGAAGGATCACCTGCCAAAGAACTAGCTGCATCAACAGTATCACGAGCCCACTTCGGCAAAGACAGAGCAACTGGTGGTGGTGGAGATGGTGGATCATCATCTACATCATCCTCAAGAGATATGTAATCCTCAAGAGATGAAGAGGAAGGAGTAGGAAATGAGGGAGAAGCTGGTGATGGAGAATCCATCGGAGGATAGCGCTCATCAAACTGGACATCCTGCCGAAACAGGACCTCTCTGGAATCAGGATCAAACAGCCTGTATGCCTTAACATCCTCACAGTAGCCAACAAATATGAGTGGTCGGCTCTTCCTCTCCATGGCGTTCCGCTGAGCATCAGGAATAAATGCCCAAGCCTCACTACCAAAAACTCGGAATGTAGAAACATCAGGCTTGACATGGGTCCAAGCCTCCTCAGGAGTCATATGTTGCAATGCCTTATGAGGCATCCGATTCTGAATATAATTGGCACAATTGACTGCCTCAGCCCAAAATGAAGAACTCATAGCTCGTGACTGTATCATACAATTTGCCATCTCCCGTAAGGTTCTGTTCTTTCTCTCAGCAACACCATTCTGCTGAGGGGTGTAAGGAACTGTAAATTGATGCTGTAAACCATGCTCAGTGCAAAAATCTCTAAAAGCCTGATTAACATACTCCCCCCCATTATCTGTGCGTATCCTCTTGATAGAAAGTCCAGATTGCTTCTCCACAAATGTCTTAAAAATCCTGAATGAGTCAAAGACATCAGACTTGTACTTAAGAAAGTACACCCATGTACGTCTGGAGAAGTCATCAATAAAAGTGAGCACATAACAGGCCCCTGAAAAGGAAGGAGTCGGAAAGGACATAAGATCACTGTGTACCAACTCTAGGGCTGCCCTAGCACGAGAGGCTCGACCCTTAGGAAAATGATCTCGATGATGTTTGCCAAGAACACAACCACGACATACACCATCCGTACAAGAAATCTGTGGAAGCCCAATCACAAGTGCCTGTGTACTCATCTGCTGTAGATATCTGTAATTGACATGGCCAAAACGCTCATGCCAAAGCCTGCTCACTGAATCTGCATGTGCTATAAGAGAGGAACCAACAGTGTCTGAACTCTCAAAGCCATCAAAACTATATAAGTGAGATGCAGAATCCACACTCCCAGTAGCCACAACCAAGTCAGGATCATGAAGATCTCGAATAACCACATCATGAGGTGAGAACTCAACTGTCTTACCAGAACCAGAGTGGCAAATCTGATAAATGGATAGAAGGTTTGTCGAAATGTTAGGAACCAAAAGTACATCCTGTAGACAACTACCATCCAATGAAACAGTACCGGAACCTTGAACGGAAAGTTGTGCTGAGTCACCAACTGCAATATGTCTAGTGCCTGTAGGGGCAAGAGCGGTGACCAAATCCTCTATGTGTGTCATATGGTGAGAGGCACCAGAATCTAGAATCCATGTGGGTGCAGAGGACAATGCTCGTGCAGAAAGAGCATGACCTTTCCCTGTGGGCTGTGAAGGAGGCTGAGGTGCACTGATATTATGCTGCTACATGGCTTCCTCCAAAACCTCTAAATGTTTCCAACACCTGGAAACGAGATGTCCTTCCTTGCCACAAAAACTGCAAGGATCACCAGATTTCTTCTTAGTCTTGGAGGAAGACTCACCAGATTTTGAAGATTTGCTCTGTTTAGAATTGGACTGTGGTTTTGAATCAAACTTAGGTGGTGGCTTGGAGGGATTCTCACTAGCCTCTGAATCTTTCTTAGGCTTCGGTTTCTACTTCTGTTTTCCTTTGGAGGACTAGGCTACTAATGCTTGGTTCTGTGAACCAGAAAGTGAATCCAACTGCTTAAGCTTAGCTTGCTCATGAGTCAGACAATCACAAAAGACCTCAAAAGAAGGCATGACATGTCGAGCACCCAAGCCATCCATGGTGGAATAGAAGGTCGAAGAGAAGATCTGAAATGGACCCCGAAGCTTGGAGAGGATCAGAAAAATGCACTCTGTATCAGTCTTAGTCTTACCACAACCCTGCAAGATAGATCTTTGTTGTTTGAACTTCATCAGAAAGTCCTCAATAGAGGGAAACGAATCAGGTACCAAGGAAGTTAATTTTGCCTCAAGCTGCAAAGCTTTGAACTCGTTGACAGTACCAAAAAGTCCTTCAAACTTGGTCCAAATGGCTCAAGGAGTGAGACAACCCTCAAGATGAACTGGAGACTGTCGGAAATGTGTAAAGCCATCAATCCCATAGCCTGATCCATATTGTTCCTGTGCTGCATAACCTCAAAGGGACGTGTCAACTAAGGTTGAATCTCATCCAAATAAGACCATAACCCTCGAGACTAGAGAAGAGTCATCATGCGACCCTTCCAAGTTTGGTAATTATGCAGTGTGAGAGATTCAA